>NW_014569689.1:131429-206857 GCF_001313835.1 Polistes canadensis | reverse complement strand
CTCCTTATTGTTCATCTTATGTCTGAAGATAAAGGGTTAGTACGACAATCACCCTTTCTCGGGTACTTCCTCAACAACCAGCCCATCCAAAGCAACCGACCAACCAGCCACTCCTATTCCTCTCAGTTGAAAGCACTCCGTGCAATCTGCCGCGTTCCGTCGTCGTCGTCGTCGTCGTCGTCGTAGTCGCATTTGCATACATAAGCTATTAACCAGCTCTTTTCATTTCCTCTCGTTTATGACAGTTTAGTTAGAATAATGTTTTACAAGATTAGCCCCGCGAACGGCGTCACGCATAATATAATGACGTTTTCTCATTCTGATTAATGTTCTTAGTTGAGTTTATCAAACAACTCCCCCAAATTAAATCGTGTGTTTATGTTTAAGAATACTAATCATTGTTTCTTTTTTTTTTTAATATACAATTAACAACAAGACGACGACGAACAAATCTAGTGGAAGTATGGATTTGTAACGTGAGACACGAGTAATATAAATTTGATAAAATTGAATATACGAATAAGGATATAGAAAATGTTTTCTTATTCTGATTAATTTTCTTAGTTGAGTTTATCAAACAACTCCCCCAAATTAAATCGTGTCTTTATGTTTAAGAATACTAATCATTTTTTCTTTTTTTTTTTTTAATATACAATTAACAACAAGAAAACGAGACGAACAAATTTAACTGAAGTATTTATTTGTAATGAGGAGACACGAGTAATATAAATTTGATAAAATTTATTATACGAATAAGGATATAGGAAATAAACGTTAAAGTAGAATAAACTGGTATGTAAATTTCTTTCTAAAGCCAATACGATATTTACAAGGTTCTTTCAATATTTCAGTACCGCAGTACTGCGTTTTATTATTTATGGACCATTGCTTATGAATAACCGCGTCTATCTGTAACGCATACGTATCCCACCAACCCCTAAGTGGGATTTATATCCACTCCGAGTCGTTTCTCTCCAAGCTTTCTACCTAACCGTATTCTACTTAACTTTCTTTCTCAAGTAAGACAGTCATTCTACTCCTCTCATCGTTCTCTCTCTCTCTCTCTCTCTCTCTCTCTCTCTCATCCTCAATATTCGTGTCATTTAAATTTTTAACTAATTTTTCCATTCAAATAAACTTGCAAGCATTTCGATCTAACAATATAAATCAAAGTTCCAAAAATAAAAAGAAAAAAAACAATTAATTATATACAATGACCGATCCTAATCAGGTCATTCTACAGAATGACCGAACAATTATGTACAGTGTTTGTTTAGTTTCTTTTATTTTTTTTTATTATTATTATTCTTATTCAAAAAAAACTTTAACAGATCGATCATCATCGATAAAGAAACGTGCGATTAGTGGAGCAGAGTCTTTAACTGAGGCGTGGTGGTAAAAGGAACACTTCGAGGAGATAAAAAAAAACAAAAATAAAAGTGGAGAAGGGCGAGACGAAGAGTGGGGGGAAGAGGGGGAGGGGGAAGGTGGAGGTTTTTGTGGGCGGAGGAAGGGGAATATTAGCCGTGACGTGCGCCATAAATATTAGCCGTTACGAATTAAAGAACCTCCTCCTCCTCCTCCTCCTCCACCTCCACCTCCTCCTCCTTCACCCCTTACCATACCATCCTTCCTTCCTTATTGCAGCAGCATTTTTAATTACTGCGAAACGGCTAGGTAATTCTTTTTTTTTTATCTCCCTACTATGTTCCTCCAACTGTTGCTCTCTCTCTCTCTCTCTCTCTTTCTCTCTCTTTCTCTTTCTCTCACCCTAGCGTAATCGCAAACTACGTTTCCCTTTTACGAGCCGCGAATAAACGCATCGTACTAATTAAACGAAACGTTTTTAGTATTGCCAAAGATAAGTTTCGAATCAAATAGTATTCGTCGTTTTATAATTACCCCCGTTTTTTCAAAAGGGGCGGCGGGGAGGAGGGGGGGGGTGGTTTTTTTAACATAATCTTTTCAGAATTTAAATCAGAATTGCAATCTGTAACACACAATACTCGAAATATAATATTATAATAATATAAATAATTATTATTTGATTTAATTAGAAATTATAACAAATGGTTTGTGCATTTGGTTTGTTTGTTTTTGTTTTTTTAACTGTTTTTATGCTTTATATTTGCTGCAACGGATTAATTAGAAATTATAACAAATGGTTTGTGCATTTGGTTTGTTTGTTTTTGTTTTTTTAACTGTTTTTATGCTTTATATTTGCTGCAACGGATTAATTAGAAATTATAACAAATGGTTTGTGCATTTGGTTTGTTTGTTTGTTTTTTTTGTTGTTGTTGAAGGTATCAACTGTTTTTATGCTTGTTATTTGCTGCAACGGAACAATGAAAAGGAAGATAAGGAAATAATGAAAATATAATTTGTTATACACTCGCGAGACACCCATCCTTTCCGTGATGCATACGAACGTTCAATGTATGCACCATTAGACACAATGCAGGCGCTATTGAAACTACTCTTTTTTTTTTTTGTTTATTTTTATTCAAAAGGATTCGAAAGAGACTCAGGAAAGGAAACAATTTCCATACATTTACAAGTGAAAAACAGTAGTTTTTTTTCTTTAGGTATGTTGAAATGAAAGGATCGGCATTTAACTTACGTTCACGTTAATACTACTACTACTACTACTACTATTACTACTATTACTAACACTCATAATCCTCTTTAACTCATTTCTTATTATCAAGTCAACCGTGACAAAACAAATTAAAATAAAAATAAAAGAAAATTATAAAGAGAAATTTTCAACACATATTATCTTTCTTTTTAAAAAAAAAAACACACAGACACAGACACAGAAAAGAATTTGTCAGTAAAAATTATAACACGTAAAATATAAAAAAAAGTAAGAGAAAACAAATATTTCTCAAGAACAATATAACAATGCTAATTAATCAATATAAATATTATAAATAAAATAATCGTGTAGAAAAGTGTAATAATTTGTCGCGAATTCGATACCTAATCGAGGGAGCTTAATAAAAACGAGAGAATTCCAATAAAATTAAGTATCCTTTTCCCTCTACATTTCTTTCCTTTTTTTTTACATATATATATATATATATATATAATTTTTATTCAGTAGTGTCTCGCGATGATAAAAATGTCTTTGTCCGTGAAAGAAAAGTAAGAGTGGGAGAGTTAAGGAAAAGGGGGGGGGGAGGACTCAATCGTGCGTCAAATTCCGAGGGCATATTTCGAAGAGGGGTGGGGTCGAGGGGGGTTTTGAATAGAAGGAGTGGGGTTAAAAAAAAAAAAGGGAGAGACGTTGCTCTCTTTACGAACTGCCAGCAACAATCCAACAACCGAAAAGCTAAAGCAAAAGCAACTAAAAGTATCAGCAAAAGCAGCAGCAACAGAAACAGAAACAGAAACAGACACACTACTACTACTACTACTTACAACTACCAATAACAACACAGATGAATATCGAGAGCACGCTTTCTCGATAGGGAAAAAAAGTCTTCCTTTTAATAACCATTAATCTTAACGGCGCGCGCTTCGAGATACGATTATGTCGGAGTCGATCGAGTAAGAAAAGAAGAAAAGGGGTGGGGTGGGGTGGAGTGGGGTAGGGAGGGAAAAAAGAATAAGAATAAGAAGAAGAAGAAGGAGGAGGCAAATAAGGATGAAAAAGAAAATGAAAGAATTCGTCGTGCTTAACGATGCGAGCTAGAGCAAACATATTTGTACTTTTCTCGTGTTGTTCCTTTTTTCTTTCTCCTATTTCGAGTTAAAATAAATAAGCGAATAAGTAAAGTGAGTTGGAGTTGAGTTGAGTTGAGTAGCGAAATGAGTAAACGACGAGTAAGTAATAGTAGCTCGATACATCCAAGTAGTACTTGAAAATAATATGAGTACAAAACCACACCACCGACCGATGGAATATTTGCACACGTGAGTTATTTGTGCTTATTTTACTGTTTCTTTTTTTTTATATTGGTATTGGAATTTTTTCTTGGAATATTCGGTAAAAGAAGAACTTGAAAAATATTCCAAGCTACTGTTGATAGCTGTTACCAGTTAGACACTTGACCGATAACGAAGAAACTAAACCCTTCCCTTTCCTTAGCTTACTTACTTACTTACTTACTTACTTGGTTAGGTGTTTATTCGTTCAGGGAGTCGTCCTCTTGCCAATTAAACTGACTTAATATATGCATCGAGTTCGTGTCTTGTGGCAAAAGTTGCACGAGAGGAAGAGGAAGAGGAGGAGGAGGAGGATAAGAACGTGCCACAACTGGCCAAGGGGTTTTGATTCAAGATGCGATCCGATTCGATGAGAGAATGAGAAAGACTCTGTGTGTATCTGTGTATATGTGTGTGTAAGAAAGAGAGAGAGAGAGCGAGATAGATTCTTCTCTCATATACAAACGTACGATAGATCGCAGCAAGCAAGCACTTTCGAAAAGGGAGCCACAAAATCCACGGGTGTCAATTCTCAAAGCAATCTGCTCATGCAGATTAGGAAGACCCATCTTCCTTACCGGAGGAGTGTAGTCCTTCTTATTCTACTCTCTGTTTCTCCTATGTATTGAGATTAATCGAGCCGAAGCACTTTTCCCGTCGCTCGAATTAGCATCGTTTCTTTTGATCTGAATTTATATATATATATATATTATATATATATATATTGGTTTGGGGAGAATATATATAGTTTTTTGTTTTCGTATTATTTTACATAATGAAATAATTTTCTTTTATTTTTAATTCGTTAATATACACATATATCTGAATTTATATATATATATAGGTTTTTGTTTTCGTATTGTTTTACATAATTAAATAATTTTCTTTTATATTGAATTCGTATAAAAAAAATATACACGAATATTATAATAATTAAAAGAAGACAATCCTCTCAAATTATTAATCAGTAATATAATAAAAACAAAATGTTCCTTAATACAAATGAAATATTCTAACCGAGAATACATTTCGGTGTATCATTTTACGATTGGATTAATAAATTTCAATTTATTCTATCACACACACACACACACACACACACACACTTTGTAGTATTATTTTCTTCAATATTAAAAGAAAAAAGAAAATATGAGAACCCAGAGAAAAAAAAAAGGGGTTTATCTAATGTGATCTCGTAAAAACGACATAGGCAAATGTGTATGTATGAAAATAAGCTTGAAATCCTATTGGACGATTTACCAAGAATACCTTAAACGATTATTTCTTTTCTTCTTCCTATTTTTTTCTTCTTCTTCTTTTAGACTATGCATGCATGCATGCATGTAACGAGCATGTGTAAGAAGCGTACACTGCGTGTGTATTTGTGTATATTATACTTCGGATCGAAATTGTCTCTTTAGTTCATACGCAATTTCAAAGATCTCGGCTATTATAACGCGATAAAAGTAAATCGGTTAGGTATAAAACATAAAACGAATTAAATAAAATATAAAAAGTAAGAAAGAAAGAGATAGAAGAAACATGCAAGCAGACAAGAAGAGATAGTCTTAACCATAAACGAACTATGGTAAAACGCACATGGTGAGTGAGATTCTGAAGGCCAAAGTACACGTTATGTAGAATCCTAAAAGGGAGAAGGACTATTGGCTGTTGGTGGTGGTGCTGCGCTTGTTGGTTGGTCTCTTATGGTCAGGATTACCCTGTCGAAAGTGGGAAATGGGGGTTCACTCCCCCTTGACCGATGTATTTAGAACAACAATAACTCTCTAATCCTAAAGGCGCACCCTTACGCGTGTGTATGCATGTATGTGTGTGTGTGTGTGTTTGTTAGGGCCAGTTCTCCCTACTTCGTCCCTTCTGTTTCTTTTTATTTTTTCTATTTGTGTGTACGTGTATGTATGTGTGGTAAAGTAAAACGCACGATGAAAAATGTCAAAATCGGGAAAACCACTAAACCATGACAGTTCGATACATTTTAAATGCGCCGGAACGCATTTGCGGGATACGATAAACAGCACGCCGTTGGATATCCCATTGCGTACAACCAATATGTCCTCTTATTTATTCCTAAGATTTATGGAATAAACGAGTAGCAAAAACGTTGCTTTGGTAGTACCCAATCCCCTCCCTTCCCCCACCACTACAACGCTACTTTCTTCTTCCCTCAATAACCATGTATTATTTCCCCTCTTGTTTTTTTTATTAATGCGCTTGCCCGTTTCCAAAAAGAAATCGAATTTGAAGAAAGTAGAATAAAAGAAAATTCCCAACCTCTCACACCCGCCACCACCAAACTACGAGGACGACGACGATGATCGATGATCGATCGAAAAATAGGAAAAAGTAAAAAATGAATGAGTTTTGTTTAAACACAACAACAAGAACAACAAAATAGGGCACACGCGAATTGTACTTTAACGTTGATTTAACCCGAACGAAATTCTGGGGGGACAGGGGGAGTGTGGTGTCGAGTAGATCCTAATAAAAGATCCTAGCAGGCTTATCGAATCTCGAAGTTGCGGTACCGTCGAGTGTTACTCGCCCCGTAGCCATTTCCACCCCTCCGTCACACAACCTTCGACCCATTATCCTAACCTTCCCTTAGGTATTATCTCAGGATATCTTGCAACCATCCTACCAAGTGATCCCGATCGAAAATGTTATTATTAGCTTAAAGGCTTCTGCAATGTTAAAAAGACGAACAAAAAAAAAAAACAGAAAAAAGAAAAGAATCTTTCGCGAAAACGCTAAAAAAAAAGTGCATCTTACCGATCGAAATTTTTTCAACGCAAGAAATAATCCAAAAACGATGGAACGAAGTGAACGAAAATGAGAAAGAAGAGGAGGAGAAAATTTGTACGTGAGAAAAAATCAATAATAAAGTTCGCGAACGGGCCAACAGCAACCTAGTGAAACGATACGAGTGAAAAGAAAAAAAGAAAAAAGAAAACAAAATGGAAGAGAGAGATAGAGAGAGAAGGGTGGGATCAGAGAAGGGAGGGGGGAAAGGTAGGAGGGTTGGTTGAATTCCTTTCTATACTTCATCTGTATGAGATTCTCTTTCACGGAGCACCGATTTAAAACGCCTTTTAAGAGACGATCCTAGGGATCGGAATTGTGCCGAACTGAATCCTCTATCTCTCTCTTTCTTACTCACTCACTCATTCATTCTCCTTCTCTCTCTCTCTCTTTATTTCTTTCTTTCTATAGGTATACTATACTCTGCCCTTCGATCCTGTTCCATTAGTTGCATTCCAACTTACTTTTCCTGCTTTATAAAGTACTCCGATTCATGCGTATGCAATGAATTCGGGATTCGAAATCGCGTCGTTAAACGATCCTATATTAAAATCCTTCGACATGTTGATAAAACCTATACGTAATTATTTGTCCCATAGCCTTTTGTACTTTGTCGTTCATTCTTTTTTTCTTCTTTTTTTTCTCGAACAATAAATGACGTTCTATGTAAAAATAGTGAACACTTCCCAACCCCCCAACCCCATCAGTACCAATCCTTCTTCCATCTCACGATGACGATAAAGATCGTTCTACTGAAATTCGTGTAAGGGGTGAGAGGGAAGGGGGATTGAAACTTAAACAGGAAGAGAGTGGATCAGTCAACATAAACAAATAAAAATAATTCGTCATTATTTCGAAGATAACGAATCAATCTAACGAATGATTCTATGATAAAACTAAATATTGTATTAAAATTTGAAATCACGTGCAATTGAGATTAAACAGAGTTCGGACAATTGTTTCATAAGTCTAATAAAAAAAAAAACACATTGCAGATAATTATTATTTAGAGAGGAATGATTTGAATGGGGTAAACAAAGTGTTTAAAAAAAATCATCTAAAATGTTGTATAAGGCAGATGAAGTTTGAGAAGACGAAAAGATAGGTCCTCGACCTCTTCTTTTCGGATCTCTCTCTCTCTCTTTTTTTTTCTTTTCTTTATTTTTCTCTTTCTCTGAAAGAAAGAAAGAAAGATAGAGAGAGAGAGAGAGTGGACCAAAAGGGGCCTCAGTGAGGCCCACCTTGAACCGCGGCAAATGAAGCAGCGCGCAATCCACAAAAGGCAGAGCCGGCACACACATACTTGAGAAGAGGCCCAGGTAACTCATTCGGGAAACAAAAGCATTCGTTTCGACACATTATAATACAACGACTCTCCTGGTTGCAAGCCTTTGCTTTCCTTTCCTTTCCTTTCCTTTTCTTTTCTTTCCTTTGCTTTGCTTTGATTTGCTTTGCTTTGCTTTAGTTTGGTATACATACAACGAGTGTCACTTAAAATCCTACAAACGTTATAAATGCTAGATACTTTTTTCACTCGAAAAAAAATTATTCTTATATAATTTGATTATTATATAAAATGAAATTAATTTAAATGATAAATATATTTATATCGTGATACACAAATTAATTAGAAAATTATTATCAATGAATTTCATACATGTAAACGATTTATTTATATGAGAAAAGTTAATTTAAATAAACAAAAAAAGTATATAATGTATGGAAAATATATTAATGTTATTGTAAAAACGATATTTTTGATATAACAATTGGTCAAACTTTAATTAAATAAACACCCTCGCTTAGTTGAAAACCTGAATAATCAGCATACCGAAAAATTGGCACATTTTAAGTTTATTTTAATATAATTTCTTTATATATAAATATATAACTTGTAGATTTTTATTAATTTCACTTTTAATCAAAACTAAATAACACACATATGTTTATATCCTATACAAATTATATAAATCATTTACAAAGAAAAATCTAATAAACCTAACGGGGGGGTTTACATAATACAATGTTAAGGAACACTCATTTCGTTGTATATAAATCAATTGTGTATACTTTCAAAGAAATGATTTTGAATTTCCTTTTCACCCTCAACTCCTTCCCACCAACCACCGCAAGCAAGAACCCCCCCCCCTTTTTTCTTTTAACTCTTTGACTGTGCTGCTCTGCAATTTCTTTCTTACGCTTACAAATTTCTTTTCCTTTTACATAATTACCCTCTTCAACGCCGAATATTTACGAACATGCACATCCATTTACACCACCCCTCTTTTCTCATTCTCATACAACGACTACGACGACGACGACGACGACGACGACGACAACTGCGATCAGAGTTTCGCGAGACGACGAGAGACGAGACAAATTATCATTGCAAATGACCGATACTTGGTAATCCCTTTTTTCTTCTTCTTCTTCTTCTTATTTTTCTTCTTTTTCTTCATCTTCTTCTTGGATGATATAGTCGACGCGTCTCACGTTTTATTATTTCAACAACAACCATATGCATATATATATATATATAATAATTAGTCAACTTTTAATTAAATAAATACCCTCACTTAGTTGAAAATCCGAATAATCAGCAAACCGAAAACTCAGCATACCGAAAATATATATATTTGTATTCTTTATACTCTCCCTTTGTTTTACAGATTAAAACAACGTTGTAACATCAATTCTACAACGCCCTCATTCTGTTTCCAACACTTATCAAACATTATTAACAAATAAATATTTTATATTACCAAATAATTCATACATTATGGTTTTACCAAACTTGTTTCTTTCACTAATTCATACAACTATAATCATGCTTAAGTTTACTTTACTTTTAAAAATGATTTAATCGGGAATTAGTATATTCCAATTTAACTAAAAATCTGAGATAAGTTAGGCCCCTTGAACAACCATATTAAAGATTATTTAATTTTCTAAAGATGCAACAGGAGGGATAGATACTTTCAAACTTGTTGAGAATAATAAAACAAAAGTTCAGAAAAAAGGGAGAATAATAAAAGTAGAAGAACGGGTGTGTGTGGGGCGGGGGGAGGGAAACGATCCGATCAGGTCCGAATATCCCGATCGTTATTATTTCTCTAGAAACCTCCTGCGAAAATCATAGAGGCTCGCGCGCAAGCCAACAAAAAGTTAATTGTTGAGAGAGAAAGAGAGAGATAGAGAGAGAGAGAGACGCGTAATAATTACTTCTGAGCCCGGCCCACTTGCGGTTTCACTCGTAACTCTCTCTTTCTCTCTCTCTCTATCTATCTCTCTCTCTGATGTGAGAAAAAGAGAGAGAGAGAGAGAATGCGTATCTCCATTTGAGTATCGCATCTTTTATAAACGTTCCTTCCTTCTTGCCACTGTAGTTTCACGCTTACATCGGTATATCTTGAATTCCATGTAACGGTAATTTACTTACTTACATAAATACATATAAGAAATGAATGTATTATCAACGAATTTTATTCGTATATCGTATTAAATGTATTATTAAAAAAAAAAACAAAAAATTAGGTTTGATAGGATAATAATAATACAAAAAAGTATCACGTGATATAACTATAAGTGAATGATGTTAAAACAATTATTTACACATTGAATACACATGCAATAAAATAAATTAGATAGGGATGTAATTTTAACATGCAAATATCAAATAATACAATCATGATCTTATAGTACCAATTTATAAATAAGGGTTGTAAGGAATCTAATGAAAGATATTAAAAAAAAAACACGTACACTTACCACCCACCCACACACACATATATATACTATATACACATACATGCAACGGGGGGTAAGTTAGGATAGAGTTAAAGCATACCTTTCGAAAGCGTAGTGTCTCTCCTCAAATCTGTAACAACACAAACAAGGTTCGTCACAATGGCTTAACGACAGGGGAGGGTTGGGTGGTATAGTGAGGAGAAGGGAGGGGTCATTGGATTCGCAAGAAGAAAGCAGTTTCGTCGGGCTCGTTTTATAAACTAGTTTTGGCAAGAGAACTCGACGAACGAGGCCGAAGAGATAAAGGTTGAAAAGATGAGGAGGAGTAAGAAGGGTAAGTTGAGAGAAGGGAAAGGAAGGGAATGAAAGGGAAGGGATGGGAAGGGATGGGAAGAGGAGAAAAGGAGGAAAGAATCGTGAAGATTATTTTCAGCCTATAGAAAGAGAGAGAGAGAGAGATGAGTAGTTTGGTGCACATAGGTAGTTATGTCTATAAGCAGACATTATCATCGCCATGGCGTAGGTAGGCGGACAGGTAGAGCTAATTTTCGAACCCCGTATTATAGTTCCCGAATCAACTTCTCCATAGTATAATAAGCAATTTCATGACGTACGCTCGCAATTATATTAAGATTAGATAAGATCAACCACTTAGTTTACAGGTACATTCAAAAGATACCGACACGTTCGATCTTTATAAAATGTAATACTTGATAGATGTAAGTAAGATAATTTAACATCTATAGGTTTGTTAAAATATTATATATATATATATATATATATATATATATATAAAGGACATTGATGATATATTTTTGTATTAGGAGTGCAATGTGGTAGTTAAATGGTTGTAAAAGGTTAATTGATTTAAATCCTATTGGTAATAATTCATTTTTTGTTTTGGTTTATCTTTGTAGATTGTTATTAAAATATATTCTATAGTGAAATTAAAAGGACATTGATGATATATTTCTATATTAAATGCAATGTAGTATATAAACTGTTGTACAAAGATTAATTGATTTAAATCCTATTGGTAATAATTCATTTTTATTTTATCTTTATAGATTGTTATTAAAAAGACACCTATGATTGTTCTGTTTTATTTTTCTGTTGTTGGTATCGATAGATTTCTAATAGAATTAATTTAATCGTTTGATCTGATCAAAATTGGTGTCCTCCCCTGAAGTTGATATTCAATGGAAAGATAGATGATATCTTCTTAATACCCAGTTATAATCTAGTTTCTTTTTTTTTTGGATTAATGCAAATGTGCAATGGATACATAAACACAGATATAAATTATTATACACGATCTTTAATATAATATCCAACAAACTTATAGAAAAATATGATGAAAGTTTGAATAGTCAAGATTATATTATTGGGGTGATTTGATTAAAATTGATCCTTTTATAAGTTCAAATGAAAATGATTATCGATGCGATCAGAAGCATCGAATTTTGGACCTTGGGTTTATTTCTTTATCGCGTACCAACCAACCCAACCCAACCAACCCAACGAATCAAGCAACCAATGAACGAATGTCCGGATTCTACCTCGTATAAATAATACGGGGAGTCATGGGTAGTGGAGAAGTTAGAGTTGGCAGCATATTTAAAGGTAATATTATTTGCTCCTAAACGGGATTTCTTCTTACGTAGCGATCGAGAACTCAGCTTTGCGGGCGTTTTTCCATTGGCAGTCGCGAACCGACCGCGGCTGAGCTTGGAATGCCGACCACCATCACCGGGGATAAAAACCGAATCAAATATCTACCGTTCGGCGAGTCTCTCCACTCGGACTAATGAAAATGCCCGTTGTTACTCTCTCTCTCTCTCTTTCTCTTTCTCTTTTTCTCTTTCTCTCTATCCCTCAGTGGGTTTTGCGTTAAGGGATTTTCAGCGACAGTATCTCGATCACGCGCAGTATTTTACTCTCGGGATTTCGATAATAAAAACAACGTAGCCCTTTCTCTCTCATTTCTATATTCTTTACCATCGAAACCAATGGCGAGTACTTAAACGAGTTACTTTCAAACCTCTCCCTATCAAAATAATTCCTAATACCATTTTCTGAAAGATCCTCAACTACAATTTTATCTACCTAGTTGATCTTTACCTTAAAACAATGTATTTAAGGATCAGAATAGCAGGCAGGTGTCAGATTGATTAGGTCAATCCTAAAGTGATGGGGGAACGATGAGGACATAATCGAGAAACGATTTACATCCTTGCACGAAGAAAATCTAAAACAACCTACGATCTTGAGGGTATTCCTGATGATGATGATGAAAAATAAAAAGAAGAAGCAAACAAGCAAAGCAAAGCAAAGCAAAGCAAAGTATAGCAGAGGATTTGGAATCATTGAAGCGGTTGCTTTTCGATCAACTTTTGTTTGGGATTCGATTCGGAACGGTTCTACTTCTGGATTCGCATTTGAGTTAGACTCACGTTCTCCCGCAGCACGTGACCCAGCTGCTCGAGAGGAATCCCACGTATCCGTGACGTCACTCCATTTCTCTCTCTCTCTCTCTCTCTTTCTGTTTGATTCTCTCGCTACCGTGAACAACCTGCCCGCGGCCGATAGGAATACAAGACTTCTGTCTAGTCACTGACTTATTAGGAATTCCGAGCGAACCCACGTGCAGAAATTCGGCGGTATGGTGCTCTTGGCGAGCCACGTGCGCTCACTGGATGCACGTTCTTCTAATTTGCGAGACGTCTGCGGACTACTTAAAACCTGCTCGACCTGTTTAGTCTCTCTCCACTTGCTTTCGATCGACGTCACTCACCTCAACGTATCCTAAGATCAACCTTAATCCACCTACGATTCAACCCCACCTCATTTCACTCCATCATAGGAAAAAAAAAATATGACAACAAAAGAATTTACCAGCGTCCCGATCAAAACACCTCGATCATTCGACCCATTTCCTTACACCTTTGTTGTTTTTCTCTTTTTCTATTGTTTTTATTCGTTATTTCATTCATATTTATTATTTCAGATTCAATCCGAATTTCTTCCTCACTCGTTGGTACTCAAAGATAAGTGAATATTTACAACGTAATAGCTCGGAGTCATGAGCTATGGGGAATGAAAGGGTCAAGGGGGTGGTGGAGGAAGAGGAAAGGGTGATAACTCATGGTCGAACAAAAAGCAGAGCGAACTCCCGCAACGTTGGTCTTGCATTGGCTAAAAAGGTACCATCAAAATCTCACCTAGCTTATAATAATAATTTCTTTCTGTGTGTACTTATCCAAACGCGTGTACCGTAAGAAGATGTAAAAGAGAGAAAGAGAGAATGCATTAAATCAATCCTCCACCCCACCCCACCCACCCCCTTTAACCCTATCCCGATCAACAATAATAATTCTTAAAGAAAAGTTTCTCGAACTCGCGGAGTGATAATTCAACATGATGGATAACCAAGAATCTGAATAACTCGTATAATCCTTTCTTTATATCATCGGCCTATCGGCTGAGACAAGATTTGCGATCCTCCGGCACCCTGCAGGGTGACTTTTACGTACTTACGACAACCTTTTTTCATACTTTTCTTCAATATCTCTCTTCCTTTTTACTCTTCTTATTCTTATTTAATGTCTTTCCTTTTTTTTTTTTTCTATTTTTGACGTTAGCACGATAATCTAGATATCCTGATATTTCATACGAGAAATTTACTCTCTCTCTCTTTTTTTATTGGTCCTTAAGAAAGAAATGATTTAACCCGTTTTGGTTTTTTGGTTTATAGCTCTCAAGTATCGTTCTATAATAATTTATTACGAATCGTATATGGGTCGGTCAAGATAGATTTTTAGCATAAACGATTACGTATAAAAGGGATTCGCTAAAATACCGAAAAGGTTAAAGTTTATTCCAAGAAGAAATTCTTTTATTATTCAAGTTTTTTTTTTTCTATCTTGTACTAAAATGCATACAAGTAAATAGAAAAATAAAACAACAAAATAATAATAATAATAATAATAATCTCGAATCGTGTGTAGAAATTATTTTTCATTCTCCGAGAGTTATCATAAAATCCCTGCCACTTGTGACTTTTTTTTCTCTCTCTCTCTCTCTCTCTCTCTCTCTCTCTCTCTCGATCTATCCGATTTATATAATATGTCACGGTATAATAAATTTCCTTTTTTTTATCTGCTCTCTTTCTCTTTCTTTTTTATTTTTCTTTTTGCTTGCTCGTATCACTTTGGCAACAACACACACATACATATAACTTTAGTATATAAAAATATACTTGGGTAGGCCCGTACAAGGCGTGACCAGT
Organism: Polistes canadensis; assembly: GCF_001313835.1. Taxonomy (NCBI): domain Eukaryota; kingdom Metazoa; phylum Arthropoda; class Insecta; order Hymenoptera; family Vespidae; genus Polistes; species Polistes canadensis. The sequence continues at coordinate 192,072 of NW_014569689.1, read as the reverse complement.
GTAATTTCGGATAGATCGAATCGATCGGGGATTCGATTCTCGATCAATCGACTTACCGATCGATCTTTTTAAAACAGAGATAAAGAGAGTGGGAGGGGAAATAGAAAACCGTGTCGAAGAAAAGGCGCGTAGCGAAGTGCATGCAGTTACGCTTACAGCGTAGGCGTACAGTTAGAAAATAAGAAAGTGCACGGTACACGGATGATGATGATGATGATGATGATGATGATGATGATGATCGGCTACCATACCATACCATATCTCGACTGATTCGTCACAGACACTGAGAAAGCGTAGAAAAGGATTGTAAACAAGAAAAAAAGTGTAGAAAAAAAGATAAAAGATAGACAGGGAAAGAGAATATTCCCGTTTCTCGATCGTTTTAATCATCTTTAAATTATCTTTCAAGCAAATAAATTTTCTATTTAAAAAATGATCTATTTTTTGAAATAAATTTATCTCCAATTCTTTATTTTAAGTTAACTCGTAACAATATATATAATAATGCGATTAATTATTTTATGCTATTTGAATGATTTGAAATAAATTGATCATGCTTCTCTCCGTTAATTCTTCTAATCGATGAAATTGAAATTCTTTAAATTGAATTAGATTATACATTGAATAGTATCGTTATGATTAGGAATAAGTATCAACACCTTGAACTATCGGAAGTCTTCTTAAGAGGAACTTCACGAGTGACGTTTAAACTCACGAATCCGCGAGATTGAACACACACACACGGACACGCACAATACAAAGGAGAAGGAAGGAACGCATTAATATTAATAGTCCTGCGAGAAGGGTGTTCCCCCTTTGCCATGAGCCTTCAGCACGATCAGCACACGTTGCTAACGGTCAAAGAGACGAGAACGAGAAAAGTAAACGCCGTTCGAGAAGAATCTCAGCACGTTTAAAGGAAACTAAGAAGAATTTTTAATACACATAATACAATATTTTCTTTGATCATTTTCAAATTCATCGTTATGAACAATCACTTATCACTTGTCTAATACAATTTTTATCTATAAACTTAATTTATCTATCTTCTGCATGAATTGTTTTGAATTTAAAAAGACACCCCTTTTTATATGCTTATTAAATACGATTGAAATCAACATAATTACGATACATTTATAATTAAATATATATATTTAAAATGCAGGATGTTTATTTTAAAACATTACTCATTCAAATACCGTGAAAATAATTATGACAATGATCCTGAAGACAATATTTTTCATACGATGTATACTTTGTCTAATTATTATTATTAAATAAGTTAATTTAGATAATTGTTATGATTACAATTGCAAATATATTATTATGTTAGCCTTGGAATGATTATAATGAATTTTGTTTTTTGTTTTTTTTTTGGGGAGAATCGATTAATGCAACTTTTCCATTCATTATCTCCTACAATCCGTTTCTTTAGCATATACAAAAAAAAAAAGAAAAAAGAATGATTCTCGACGGTTGTTGATCATCGTCGTTCTTAACGAGCGTCGTAGTCGCGCGAGACATGTATGTATCTACAAGGCGGCATCTCTTCTCAGCGGGGGAAACAAAGAACTTGACTTATATTCTTCTGACAAGAGGAGGCTAAAAAGTAAAGCGAAAGATACGGAGAGAAAGATACACGGAACAACAGCGCATTCGTGTTCCCAATGGTTTCAAGCATCAAAACTTACTTTTGGGATGTGTAACTCTAGCGAATCATTTTTTAACAAATTTTTCATTCGACAAATATTTTTGGACAACAAAAAAGGAACAAAATTTCATTAATCAGTCTAGTACAAAATCCTTTGAACAAATTTATTCGAATTATTGTTCATTCATTATAGAAATTATAATACGTGATATTTAATTCATGTTCGAATTATTTTAAAATGCATAATTATTATTTCACGTATATGTGATCATTTATTTCGATATTTTTCGGTCAATCGGAACAAAAAAAAACAAATTATTAGAAAATTTCACAAATTAAAATTCAACGACAATAAAAAAAAATATGATCGATGATTTTATGCAATATTTTGCACAACAGTTCGTTACAAAACGAAATATAAAAAAAAAAGAGGGAAATAAAAAGAAGAGTTTAGAAAAGAACGTACGTTCGGAACACGATGGTGGTAGTGATGGTGGTGGTGGTGATGGTGATACTCGGGATAAAATAAAGCGAGTTAGGCGAAAGGTCGAAGTTTCTCTCTCTCTCGGTCGCTTGACCTCGGCCGGTAATAAGAATAAATGTGATTCTATTACGGGTTCAATTGTTACGGCGGCGGATATAGGCCGATTTCGATGGAGGACGACGAGGGACTGATCATCCGCACCGATAACGTAAAAACACCCTCCTCAGACGTTTTTACCTGCCACCTTTTTTCCCTTCAGACTCTTTTTTTTTTTTTCTCAACTCCCCAAAAATGTCGTCTTGTGCTGACAAAACTTTTGTTTCAACAAACAAACAAACAAAATACACACACGCACGCACGCACGCACACTAAAAACAAAATAAAAAAAAATAAACGAACAATAAATCTTACGAAGAAGGGGGAAAAAGAAAACAGAAAAAAAACAAAACAAAAAAACAATAGTTCACGTGTGTGTTATTGTATGCAATTGATGATGATCTAATTGAATTTGATTGGCAGAGAATTGATCGTTTACGAATCAGGATTCACAATGTACTCACCGTGCGTTGACGGAAGTGGGATTCCCGACGTCGTCCAGGGACGGTTTCCTAGAACGAAACCACGAATGAAATTCGTTATTGATCGTCTGCAATTGCATTGCTGCACGTTGTTGTTGTTGTTGTTGTTGTAGTAGTAGTAGTTGTTGTTGTTGTTCTTGTTGTTCTTGTTTATACGCGATGCACAAGTTCGTAGTTTGCCACGTTCCGCTAAATGTTTCTACGTCCATAATTAATTCTTAAAACCCCTGTCCCCGCCCCCTCCTTGTGCTCACACCCTCTCTATATTTATTTTTACAAATAATTTCTTAATAAAGAGAGAAAGAGATAAAAAGAAAATTAAGCAAAAATTAAATTAACAATCGGTCCACAATTCGCACAGAAATTCATTACGATACTTCCCCCCTCCTCCACCCCCTTAACTATCGGAACAAACAACACACACTCGTTCGATTGCATATTGCAATGAAGAAAAGAAAAGAAAAAGAAAAAGATAAGAAAAAGAAAAATAAAAAGAAACGATTAAAGGTTTTTTTTTCGAGAGAGAGAGAGAATTCTTCTTTGGGACTGTCAAAAACGGACTAGTAGCGCACACACTGGCATGTGCCGCGTAAGTGTCGTCATCGAAGCGAAGAAGAAGAAGAAGAAGGCGCGTGTCGGCCTCGTGCTCGGTTCGAACCTTCCCTTCCACCCTTTTGTGAATTGTTCCCCTTCCTCCTTCCTCCACCACCTTAGACCCCCCACTATCCGACGAATTGACGTTGCGCGCGCCCCTTTTCGAAACTCTGCCTGCCTCCTCTTACTATACTATCGTGTGTCGTCTGTCTGACTCGTGTTCAACCATAATCCCAACCCCTAACCACTTCGGGCAGGCGTTCGAAGCGACATATGTCGTAAGTTAAACGCGTGAGTATCATCGGAACTAAACTTAAAACAAGTGAATTAAGTCTACAAAATATAAAAAATGATACGAATCATATTTTAGGCTAGTTTTTACTTTAGAACGATATTATCGCTAGCTTACTTTATATTACTTCAAATCTAGAAGAACAAGAAGAAGAACGAGAAGAAGAAGGAAAAGAAGAAGGAGGTGGAAAAGAAGAAAAGGAGAAAAGCATTCAGTCTTCATTTAACTCCGAACGCGAGTCCCGCGACGGCAATAAAATTCCCTCTACCCACCAACACCACTAACACACCATCTCAAACATCAAGACCCAACAGGACCAACACCACCAACACTTCTATCAACGTATTATCTTGATCTGTTTATGTATACGCAACAGGACCCATGTCCCTGATTTTCTGAACTAACTCCAACACCCACCCGAGACCCCTAAAAACTCTAGGCTTGCTTGCTTGCTTGCTTGCTTGCTTGCTTGACTTTAGTCAAAGGGGATCATCGATTAAAACCCAATGGGATTATACCCTCTGATTTTGTAGTGGAAAAAGATCGAGTCTGTAGAAACTTGTTCGCTTGCTTTTACACTCGTTGTATTCCATTTTGTTGCTGAACTACTAAAGAGAGAGAGAGAAAGAGAGATTCATGTTAATCGATGGGAACCCATGTGACTAATGATTATCGATTACCAGTCTCGAACGTTAGAGGTAGAAGAATAAGAAGCATCGATGAGATTCATTAACTATGTCTTTGGTTAAACTTAATGAACGTTTATAAAATTTTATTTCCTTCAGGTGATTATTAAAAAGAGAAAGATTAACGAGACAACGAGAGAGATAGAAAATAGAGGAATAAAAAAAAAAAAACAAATGAAAGAGAAATAGAGAAAGAAAAAGATTTTTCCAACGAGAGAAAAAGTGAATCGTAGCCCGGTTACACGAGATCTTATATTACCTTAACAGGCAACTAGCCAGACCGGTAAGCATCTATGTGCCTACTCCTGATGCTCGCTCGTCTAAAGTCAAACTCACTCACTTGGTGGTGTATACTGCTTTTACAAACGATACTTCTTATGGTTGGCCAGCTATTACTATGACAGCACGATGACACTCATCGTCACTCGAGTGACTTCTCCTTCAATGCTTAACGTTATATCCTAAATAAATCGATACGACTGCGAACGAGATAAATCAAGTTTCCTAAATCATTTGGAATGTTGTATGGTGTTTTAACAGAATACCAAGTCAAATTCCGTATGGGAAACTACATCGTCTTATTACTATGACCAAAATTTCAAATCTTTAAATATAGAGAACAGTGTTAGCCTGATGTTTCTCGTTTTTTTTTTTTTCGGTTCCTTTTTTTTTTAATTTTTTTTTTTGGTATTTTACGTGTGAACTTTTGTAAGAGAGGTAACAAAAAGTTACAAAAGAGATGGTGGACCGTTTGAAAGAGGATCCTCCGATAGGGTTTGTTAAGAACCTTCTCTCTCTCTCTCTCCCTCTCATTCTCTCTTTCTCTTTTTCTTTTTCTTGAAGATGGAATCTCCGTGTCGGAAGGAACTTCGCGGTCGATTCGTTACGCGTTTTCAACACCTCGATAAACTTAACTGAACGAAGAAGATCGGTGAAATGGACAAAAGATCTCGGTAAACGAGTACACGAGTATATGTATTTCCACAATTACGTCATTCAACATATACACACACAGTCACACAGTCACACATAAATACGAATAAACGAAAGGAACATATTCTAACGCGACTCTAATAAATTCGACTCGAAAGGACAGTGACTTAGAACACCTATTCATCTTCGTATTCTAATGATCATTCTGAGAAACGGGAAGCTAATCCCGAACGAATAATTCTCCGCATGTTTTTTTCATAAATTTCAATAAAAAAAAAAAAAATTAATGTCCATCGTTAGCCGGCCGTTTAAAGAAACATTATTATTATTATTATTGAAGTGTTATACTTCTTTTGGCGCGTTTTGTTTGGGAAACAATTGATGAGAGTTAATTCTTACGATGCGCGCGCACAGCGACCGAAAAATCGACACCGCGAAGTTATCGGTATTTACGATGCGCGCGCGGGCAAAACCGATTTCAAATTTACGACTGTGAAGTCTTTTATTATTATTATTATTATTACTATTATTATTGGTAAACCATCTATCCTTTGGGTTAGTTTCAAACGAAATAATAAGAAACTACAAAAAATCCTGATCGAAGTTACGAATTGGTCTCGATTTAATAAGAAAAAGAATAATAAAAAGAAGAAGAAGAATTATCCGTCAACGAGAGAAGCAACGATGGAAGAAAATTTCCAAGAGTTCGTTCCAATAGCTACCACTCTCTCTCTCTCTCTCTCTCTCTCTCTCTCTTTCTCTCTTTCTTTCCCTATCTCTTTCTATATCTCTGTCTTTCTTCAAGGAGTGAACTGAAAGAACCGGAATGTAGATGGCAGAGAGTAAAGGGAGGCGGTTTGGCACATTTTTTGGATCGGGGAATGTCGGTGCAAGCTATTAGAGGGAGAGCAACCTTCTTACGTGGAATCGTTAACCTCGACGGTAGCCAGAGAGCGGTAAAAGATGTTGCGGACGAGGTCTGAATTAATGAATGAACGGATGTTAAGCTATCGGAACTCGATGCTTTTCCAAGATGAGGAGGAGAAATAGGTGGAGGAGGAGGAGGAGGAGGATGGTTAGAGATCGTCCAATGTACGCGAATAGAAGAAACGCAAGGTGCGGGGAGAACTTGCTGCGAAAATATCCATTAGGGATGGAACGGGGTAAAAGGGGTCCCATGGATAAGGAGGAGGAGGAAAGGGGGGGCGATAGAATTGGCTCCTTTTATGGACGTTAAACTCATTCCGCAGCTAGGAGGAGATCTTATTGGTGTACGGTAAGAGAATGGTAAACGTTTAGAGGTTGTGTGCTGTCTTTGGGATCGAACGTATTAGAGACCGATGAAAAGAGAAAGAAAAGAAAAGAGAAAGAAAAGAAAATAAAGGAAAGGATAGGATAGAGAAAGAGCTACCGGTGGTCATCGACGGGGGTTCCCATTCAACCGGTGGCTCGTCTCTCGCCCACTCATTCGTTCATTCATACGCGCTGCACGCGATTTGAATCGATAAGTAAAAGCTCGGTAGAGACAACCGCCTGAGGTGGATCACTCGAGAAAGATAAAAAGAAAGAAATAAAGAGAGAGAGAGAGAGGACGCGTGCTACGCGTCCCCTTCTTCTTTCTAGGAGGGGTTGGGGGGAGTGGGGTATCTTATTCGTGAGTTCTCTGAGCCAGGTGAACAACAACAAGCCTAGAGGATTGTTAAGATAAAGAAAGGTGCCGCGAGCTACGAAGAAGAAGAGAATTGGATGAACAAGGAGGAGAGCTCGCTCTAAGAAGAATTGAGAAGAGAGAGGGGAGTCGGAATATAAGGTAAAAGGAGAATAAGAAAGAACGACGACCGGCAAGGATAATCGGTAAGAAGAGTCCAAAAGAGAAACAGAGAGAGAGAGAAGTGGTAGAAGCCGGTCGTAGTCGTCGGCTGCCGGACAAGCGGACGGAAAAGACAGACAGGACTGGAGACCGCTCATTACGAGCGGCGCATGCGCGAGGAATGCACCGACTCTCTCTCTCTTTCTCTCTCTCTCTCTCTCTCTTTGATTCTTTTTTTTTTTGCTCTTCCTCTCTTTCTCTTGTTCTTTATTTCTTTCTTTCTCTTTCTCTTTCTACTCGATACAATAAATATAGGATCGGGATCGGCCCCCCCAGCCCTCCACCACCCCTCCTACCGCCCGTTCTTCGAGAGAGGGAGAAAAGACCCACAGCTGGAACGACTTCAAAGTAAGCCTGAACCGATGAACGAATCACGACCGACAACAATGCCCAACCGTAGTAACGACATCCAGTTAAATCCGAGGGCCCGCAAAAAATACGCGAGCGACCTTCTTTAAGAGTCAACTTCTCCTCCACCGTTCCCTTCCTTCCTTCCTTCCTTCCTTCCTCACTCTCTCTCTCTCTCTTTATCTGTTTTATTTTATTTTTTTCCATCCCTTTGGTATGAAACTACATCGATGTAATAACCACCTACCAGTCCCCCCCGATCGTTATGCACTTCGGGAAAGGTGATAACTATTAAAACGATTATTAATTATCTTTCCTCTTCTACCTTAGATCATTATTTAACCCCCTCTTTCAATCATTCCAATCGTTTCTTTTTATTTTTTTGTAATCTTCCTTCTTGAAACACTTGATCGATCAAATCAATCATATTATATATTCTATATATACTATTCATAATAAAAGTTTGGCGCGGTGACAGCACTAGTTCTTGCTTCGATCATTAAGTCAAGCAACGCTGAATAAGATTAGTACTTGGATGGGTGAACCGTATTTTTTAGGAATACCGTATGCCGTTCACGCCAAGATTTCAGCCTAGTTTTTAACATCTAGAGCTGGGTCCCAAGTCCAGATAAAAGAAGAGGATTCAGGGTGAGGCTAACTAGAAACCTACCCTCGAATAAAAAACAATAAATCAATCCTAGAAATAGCAATAAAAAAAAGCTATTGTAACAAGACAAAGTCCTTAAAAAATAAGGAAGGAGAAGAATGAAATCCAAAAGATAGTAGGATACCCTACTTTGTTTATACAAAAATCTGAAGAAGACAATTGAACAAAACCTCATCAAACCCCCTTGCTGTTCATCACTCTCTCTCTCTCTCTCTCTCATTCTCTTTCTTTCTATGTTTGCGTTTAGTCACGAATTCATAATGAAGTTTTGTGGATGAGTACCCCAATGAAATCCGAAAGAGATCTTCTCGGTGGTGGTTTTTTCTCGAACTTACTTTCATTTGATCACTATTTCTCTCTGGTACGGAAAGAAAGAGAGAGAGAGAGAGAGAGAGAGAGATAGAAATACTTGATTTATATCCGTAAAAAAGAAGTTCAGTCAGAGAAGAAGAGACTACTACTCTTCTGTTGCTTTTCGCTCATTGCTCGCCGCGAACGAGCGCGTCGCTGTACTCACTTTGAACAATGGAATTGCGTCGCAACGTCAATCTCCCTGTATCAATCACCTCACGAGCCCGTTGTGTGTGCTCTTTTATATCCCTACTAGCTGCTGTTGCAGTTGCAGTTGCAGTTGCTGAAGTTGCTGTTGCTGCCTTCCCTCGACTCCATTCCTTTTCGAGTTCTCTCTCTCTCTCTCTCTCTCTCTTTTTTTTTTCATCTCCTTCTATCGACGTGCGTGTCTCGGAATAAAACGAAATTCAGTCCATACGCTTTTACTCTCTCTTTCTCTCTTACTGTTACTCTAACTCTCACTCAGTTGACCGTTGCCACGTTTTCTGATACACATACATACACTCATACACAGAGAAACAAACCCTCCTTTCGTCACGAATATTTATCACGAAGCAATAAGAACGGATGATGATGATGATGATGATGATGATAATGATAATAAACTCGCACGCGAATTAAGAAAAGTGTTTTACGTGGGTTTAAGAAGAGGAAGAAGAAGAAGAAGAAGAAAAGGGAATGGAAAAAAAAAAAAGAAAAAAAGAATGGAGGAGCTAGACGTTGGCTGTTCGATCTACTTTCTTCCTAGTATTCCTTTTCTTTTTTTCTTTTGTTTTTTTGGGTTGGAAAGCATAACGAAAGGCGACCGTACCGGTGCTCTTACCTGTCAGTCCAACACAGCGCATCCTCTCGGTACCTGCAAATCAAAACAAAAGTTTCGATATTTAATTCCACGTCTCAATATGATTAGAGATTTTCATTAATTTATAATTGTTATATTAAGAAAAATTATGATTAACATTATTAGAAGGTCGTCTGGTATTATCCTCGACACCCCTGGACTCCCATTTCGATTCTACCTAGAAGTTAGCTTTGTAAAAAAAAGAAAAAAAAGGAAAGAGAATTCAGCACCTACCACCCACACCCCCGTAGAAAAAGAAAACTAAGCCGTGAGGCTAAAACGCGTGTCGCAGCTTACAGGAAAAAGCTTTTATATGAAAGTTCAGGCTATGAATAAGATCGCCGCCGTAAATCGTAAGCGAGAGGTAATCTCGCGGTTGAGTGGTGCCCTTCTTCTCCGCCCCAGCCCCCATAATCAAGTCCCCCCCCCTCCTTTTATTCTTTTTTACTTAGCCAGGAAAAAAAGGGAACACACTAGTGGAGGCAGGCAAAGGGCAAATTGTTGCCGCTATCGTTCGAAACTACACAATTCCCAATCGTTAAAAATCAAACTAGATGATAGATGATAGATAAAAATTCCGGGGATGCGCGTACGATAATCATCTGAGAAAAAAAAAAGAAAGAAAAAACCACAGCTAGCTGTTTAAATTGAATTTAGAAAGGAAAGATCGAAAAGATGAATGATAGAAACCAAAAGTAGAAGGAAGGAAGGAAGGAAAGAGAGTTAGGGTTGGTTCTAAAGAAAAAAAGATGAATCAGAAGGTGCGAATGGAAGGGCGTTATTCTCGTACGAGAAACTGTCAACGAGACATGATTTAAAGCCAAATATTACGACAAAGAGAACATTCCAGAACGGTATATATATCCCCGGGTTCTTCTTCGACATCGGGTAACTCCCCTCTCATCTTTCGAGTTCTCGACTAAACTCGTGGAGATATGTCGGGCAGACTTTATTACCAGAAACCAACCCCTGGAACATTGATTTAATGCGGGAGTAATTGGGCGACCGGACGTCTCTATGACCGACGTCTCTACCACCTTTTACCGTTAATGTCCTTTAGCCCTTCCACGAGCTTCCTTACTACTAACCACCATGCAAGCAAGTCTTCTCTCCCCCGCACAACCCCCTTAACGCACACCACCCAACTCTAACATCCCAACAAACGAACGTGAGAAAGCCGAACGGTTGCTTTATTGCACCCTTTATTGCTTTCCCGACTTTTACCTTAGGTTAGGGATAGGGGTAGGGGATTGGTGAGAAGGGGCTGATGTTAGAAATGATCATTCTTTTTCTCTCTATGCGAATTATCGCGCTTATTAAACTTCCAACATTCCATCAGAGTTATCGAACACCTTCTCTCTTTCTCTTTCTTTCACTTCTTCTTCGTGAGTATTTTTAGGAAGGTAGGTAGGAAACAACGCGGAAGGAATGATCCACTTTCGAAGTTGGGTGTTGCCCTCGCGTGCAGTAAATTAGAGGCCTTTAAAACGGGAGAAAAATCAACAGAACGAATTTGCACTTAATACCTTATCATTTTTCAACGAGATACCTAAGAACAGAAACTCGATAGAGAATAGTTCTTTTTTTGGAAAGTGGGAAGTTAGACCCGGCGTCATGTGCCTTTAAAGTCTTCATGGGTATGGTGGGGAGGGGGATGGGGATGAGAATAGGAATAAGAGGGATGGGGTAAGGGGTGTTGGGAGGACCACAAACGTGGCCTCTACAAGCAGTCATAATACGCGATCACCGAGGGCAACTTCAAATCACACACATGGCGCGATCACGTTCTTCGACTCTGATCTTCCACACCCCTTTTCAACCCCCCCAACCTCTCCTACACACTGTCTCTCTGTCTCTCACACTCTCTGTTCTCATCCATGATGCCGTGTAAACTTTAACTTTGGATACACCGGGTGCAGGAAATGTCGTCTATCCCGTCGTCTACGGACTGTTTCTCTCGATCGGGGGGATGGGATGGAGTGAAGTGGAGTGTGGGGGGTAGGGTAGACTACTACGTGTATACCGAACAGGAGAATGAGAAGGGTGAGTTAGGTAACGTAATGACTAAGCGATGTGTCGGCATAACAACAAGTGCCGCTTACAGCCTCCCGTGAAAATGTAGAAAACAACCTAAAAAAAAACACCACCCAGCCTAGTGACTTATGTCCCTTTTCACACCACCCTCTTTTTGTTCCCATTTCATTCTTTATTGAAAATTCGCGAACTAACGGAAAGTTCTTAATAATACGATAAAGAGGGGAGAGAATGAAATTGAAACGGAGATTCCGTATTAGTACTCGATGTCTTATTGTTGTTGATCAAATGAATTGAACGACAGTAAAATCTGCAGTAACAACAGAAGAAGAAAAAGAAATATTGAGAATGGAAAAAAGGTTTAGCCCTTTCTCCGGGTCAGTGCACCTTCTTCTTCTTCTTCTTCTTCTTCTTCTTCTTTTCCTTCTTCTTCTTCTTCTTCTTCTTAAGCTTTGGCCGTTTTGGTATAGGCAGCTATATGCAGTCACCTTTCATGCCGCACGATTCGATTCTCCCGCGTTCCAATGGAGACGGGGAAAGAGATAGAATAAGAAAGAAAAAGAGAGAAAGAGAGAGAGAGACATAGCTGGCGCATTATCACATACGTTAACTTTTTCTACCTCTATTGGCCCGGAGCGAGAGACCGAAAAACGACTGATTAATCGAACCAACACGGGGAACATTCTTGCCTCGGTGGTATAACACAAGGGGAACCAGTAGCACGTATAACAATCTTTCTTTCTCTCTCGCTCACTCACTCACTCTTTCGTTCTTTCTTGCTTTCTCTCCTTCCCTTTTCCTTATTTCTTTCTTTCTTTCCTGAATGTTCCTTCGAACTGAGCACCACACACCACACACCACAGCATACTACACCGCACCACACCCTGCTACCGCATTCGCGCGGATGTCGGGAGAAGAGACACGAGCCGAGTTGAGAAAAAGTTTGCTGCCAATACCATCGGGCAAGAGACCGCGAGTTATCCACCCGATACGAGGAGTTCGGTTCGACGAAAACCGGAATGCGTTTCTTAACCCAACGGACCCGAGATATGTTCTGAAGTTACAATTAACGCTGTACAATAGCTCGACGTGCCGTTGTTGCGCGGGAGGAGGAGGAGGAGGAGGAGAAGGGTGGTGGTGGTACAGAATCAAGAGGAACAGGAGGAGGAGGAGGAAGAAGAAAAAGGGTGTAAAAAAAGCTTCCACGAACGTTCGTTCTCTCGTTGATCCCTATTAGGGAACTATCGTTACTTCTTTTACCCCGTTCGAACCGATCACCCGAACAACCCACCCCACCCCCACTTCGACCACTCCTTTCCTTTCTTCTTTTTCTTTTTCTTTTTGTTTTTCCCTACGCGTCAACAGGATAATCGTACCGACAAGGATCGTTACGAAATCGAATGATCTACTCGATCCGGATCGATGCTTTCTCGCAAAGACATAACAACGAACAGTTTTGTGTGTAGTTTTCTTTTTTTGCCACTGTTTTTTGTATTTTTAATGAAAACTTTTTTGCTTCTACATTTAGGATATTTTATATTAGACGTATGTAATATATAGAAAAGAGGTTACGGATAAATTTTGGAATTCGTTTGAACGTCTTAGGAAGAAAAGCAATCCGTGTCTCCATTAAGATTTAATTATATACGTGACGTAGGTGTTATTCGATTAACGTCACGCACATGACCTTTCTTCGTTCATTCTTTCTTTCTTTTTCTTTTTCTTTCTCTCTTACTCTCGATCGTGAGATTTCTTCTCGTGGACTTTAGTGAATTCTTCCGTGTAACATACATACATACATCTATATTTCTATATAAGCAGAGAACATACATGAACGGTTAGAACGCGATTTACCATCTTTAATAACTTCCCTTGGATCCGTCCTAATTAACTTAATAACCATCCTCGGAGATTTCGTCGCGGTGAAGCCGAGTCGAAGTCATTATTAAAACGTCTCAGCGTGTTTTGCAGATAAAAAGGACGATAGGTTGGTTGGTTGGTTGGTTGGTTGGTTGGTTGGTTGGTTGATAGCTACTACGTACATACAATATATCCCAAGATAGAAATAAAAAATAAAAAAGAAGAATAATTTAGTTAAGAAACTACTCGTAGGTTATCGAGAACACATTTTAACAAAGTTACTCTAGAAAAATAATCCTTAGAAATTCGAAAGAAAACTGTGAACGATTTCGTTATTTCGAGTTTTACATCCTCTTAAAAAATAAAAGTCCTTTGAATAAAACTTTGAATTCACACGTGCAGTGTATTTAAAAAAAAAAAAAGGAATCCATGCAGTCCAATAGTAATGGTGATACTGTTGTCTTGTTGTTGTTATTGTTGTTGATGACGATGACGATGACGATGACTATGACGATGAAGATAGTAGTGGTAGTAGTTGGTAATAGGTGGTTGTAAGGAAAAACACGAGATTTCAATTAAAGAGACAAGCTTAGTAATGAGGCATCCTTCGATTTATTGGCTCGAGTAGGCCGGCGCCTAAATGTCTGCGTGCTACCTTATTCAGTTTCCACTGAGAAGAGGAGAAACTCTCTTTTTCTATCTCTATCTCATTCTCTCTCTCTCACAAAGTAAAACACGATGCAGAAACCTGGGGACTCTTTAAGCAAAAGTGAAGGGAACAGGGACAGGGGAGGGAGCCCTACTGCTTCTGCTAACTGCTACTGCTACTGCTACTGTTTGTGATGGTGATGGTGATGGTGGTGGTGATGGTGCCAGAAGGCAACTCTTGTCCTTCGTCCTGGCTAGCTGTCGTCGAATCCCGTCGAGCACGCGCGTGTTAATATATGGATTCTCCTTGTGCACGCGCGTGTGCCAACCTCCCCCACCCCCTCCTCCTAACACCCCTTTTCCTTCCTTCCTTCATTCCTTCTACCATTTATTTTCTTCTTACGATATGTCTCCTGCACTCAACTCGGATTCTAATTTGCATCGAAGAATCCAAGCCACCGTTTAATGCACCCCAACCCCCCCACCCACCCACCCGTTCGGCCCAGCTTTGCTTACTTTTTTCCTCATTCCAAAACTCCGATCTTTATTATCCTCTCAATGGAAAACGAGACCTCCTGTCCACCGATAACAACTTCCTCTCCCCCAACTCTACCCACACTCCTCTTTTAAGGGGGAATTTTAGCACGTTAGTAGCACGCACCTAAAACTAAATTTGGCTTTCCCCATTTTTCTTTTTTTTTACTCGAAAATCATTCGTAAATTTTTTTTATGCATCGAGTTTAATTACGGGGAATGAAGAAGAAGTAAGAAGAAGGTTTCATCGTACTCGATGATATGTAAATATCGATTCGATGGAAAATCATGATTCCATTTTCTAAGAGCAAAGATAACTGAGTAGAGAAAAGTTGAAAGATAAAAAAAAATCGACAACGCACGCGCACTCATACTCATATACTCATATACGTACAAATATATATATACACATAGACACATACACATACACAGAGAGGATAACCTTCAGGCTACGAATATTTTGTTCGTATTATCTCTTTCTTTTCTCCTTCGTCATTCCACCATGTATCGTATAATTTTTATCGAATCTTAAATACGATCTCGGAATACGTCGGAAATCATGGAAGAGAAGGCTTATCATTATTCCTGCATGAAAAATGATCGGTTTTCTCGTTCACTCGCTCGCTCGTTCCTTCATTCCTTCGTTCCTTCGTTCGATTAACGTTTTGGCAATCCATGAAGAAGAACGTTACGATTAGTGTGTAAGCGATGTCGAGCACGATAACGCGTCGAAGGTAATAAAATTGAAGATTGAAGAAGAAGAAGAAAAATGATAAAAAAAGGGAAAGAAGATTCTCTTACGGGAGAATTCTTAGCAACGTGAACGAGAAAGAGGATGAGGAAGAGGAGGGGGGGGCAGGAGGTAGGGGAGTAGGGAAGGAGGGTGGGTGCGGGGGGAACACTGCCCGCTGAGAGACACGATGGATTTCATTTCTCTAAACGCACAGAGTCCGGTGTACGCCGTATGGGAGCTTTTTCTTATAGGAACGAGTGCCTCGTGTTCCCCGAAGGGTTGATAATTCGTCGATTAAATTGAAAATGGCGGAGCTAATTGTGCCGCGGCTGTATTATTCATTGGATCTCCGACGGAGAGAGACCCGTAAGCGTGAGCTGTACATCCGAATGTAACTTACGAGTGCTATGAGAAAGTCACGTAAAAGGTACTCGCACGCTGATTCATCGTCATCTCTCTTTCTCTTTCTCTGTCTTTCTGTCACTGTCACTTTTGTAGTCTCCCTTCGAGTATTCCCCCAAACTTTCTCTAATTTATTCGAGAGATCTAGTTTTATTCTAACGTATGTTCTATTTCGATTCTTGTTAAATTTGTTACTATAATTTTGAATAGAAAAAATGAAATTGTAGAATGTTAAAATTCACATGAACGCGTTTGATGTATATCAAAAATAAAAAACTTATTCATATTTGTTATATGTTGACAAATGATCCTAATTATTTTTATTAACTAACATTTATAGAATTATAAGAAAAATGTGCAAATTTAAAAAGATAAGTTACTGGTAACTGAAGATGAAAAACAAAAAATGAGAATAAAACTCGTACGCTGATTCATCGTCAGGAACGTAAATCAATTTACGCTAGATGATTCTATTCGATTAGTATAAATCAATTTTCCTGAAATATCTTTCCAGAACCATTCAATCATAATTTACATGATGTTTCATTTTAATCAATGCTACAATATAAAAAATAAAAAAAAAAATACGAACGCACAAAAAATAGTATATAATAGTCAAATATCCTGATGGATAAAAATAAAATCTAAAAAGATTATATGGAGAAGGTAATAAAATAAAATAAAATAAAATGTAAAAAGATAAGCCTAAGAGAGAACCGAAATTTGATCGGAATAACCCTTCCGTAACGAGGTGTCAAGTAGTTAAAATCGACTTTAGTATCTCTACGAATGAAAGATTAGGAACTCTTCTCTTCTGTCGAGTACTTTAGTACTATATCGTACACTTGTATGCGTAGCTTAATCATCGGTATATTCTGTTGGCGAGTGATGCCGCCCACGCGGTCACTTGACCTCCCTACGCCCCCGTATCTCTCAGTTAACCTTATCAACTCGATTCAGCTCGATCTAACCGACTCACGGTGTAGTATGTTAGCTTTCTTTCTCTTCCTCTCTCTCTCTCTCTTATACAAATTCTCTAACCACCGAATTATTACATACTACTCATTATTTTGTTCCAAATGCATAAATAGTTTGTTCTTTGCCTGATACTATGAGAACTGTTTGTTTATTATGCAATTTGAAAAGAAAAAAGGTATCATAAATTTGTTGTTGCTTGTATCTGTGTTGAAAAAAGGAAAGAAATAAATCTTTTCCTCAATTACAAATTTTAATCACCGATTTAATACGAGTCATTCATTTTCTTCTAAATGCATGCATTGATTTTTTGGTTGTATTTTGCGAATTCGAATGAATAGTACTTTCCTAGAATTTCTGCTGCATTGCTCGTACATCAGTGACGAGGTAAAGAAAAAAGGGGGGGGGGAAGAAGGAAAAGGCAAAAGAAAAGAAAAGAAAAGAAAGATAGAGAATACAATTTTTCGAAGAGCCCTTCTTCAAACGGAGTAACCCCCCTGGATAGTCGGGACTCCCTAAAGTCCTTCGAAGCGTAACTTAGCATACTTTATTTGATTTTTTGTATTGGATAATAGTCTCAGGTAATAGGGTGCCTGCTTGCCGCGAAACTTGCTCGAAGAAAAAAAAAAAAAGGTTCGAGAGAACGGGGGAACAAATTTTCACGCTCCCACTACTTGCATTAACGAATTTACATTTTTTAAATGGAAGGGTCTTGCACTCTCCTCTTTCTTTCCCTCTCTCTCTCTCTTTCTTTATTTCTTTCTTTCTTTCTTTTCCTTCTCTGGTATTTCTTTCCCCCTACTCTCACAACGAAGGGTGATAACTCGCGGGCCATTTGTTCGCGAAGAAAATGAAACCGCTGCTGACACTGCATCTTAATAAAGAATCCTCCTGACTCCTTTTCCTAAAACTTCCCTACCCTTCTTGAAAATCGAACAAAATATCTCAGCATATATGCATGTATATATGTGTACGTGTACGCAATATTACAATCTGTAAAACATATGTTTCATATAATCGTCCTGTGACTTCTATTATCACGAACTCAAAAAAAAAAAAAAGGAATAAATAAATAAAGAAAGAAAGAGAAAGAGACGAGTAGTAAGGAAAAAGAAGAAAAGTAGCAAAAGGGTGGTACTTGTTACGATGATACGAAACATGTATGCGTGTACGTATATGTATATGTGTGTGTGTGTGTGTGAAGTTGCTGGTAAGAAAAAGCCAGCAAGAGTCCGGGGGTGCGAATCTATACATATTTAATGAGAGCACGCAGTTGTAAAAAAAAAAAAAAAAAAGAACGAAGAAGAAGAAGAAGAAGAAGCTAGCGAATCGCGTTCATCCAATAACGAAAGAGAGAAGAAACGCGACAGATACTTTTATTCAAATCTCATCCGACGGTGATGGTGGTGGTGGTTGGTGGTGGTTGGTGGTAGATGACGAAGATGGTGTTTTTTCTGTTTCCTTTTTCTTTTTTTTTCCAAACAACCATTTCTATATCAAAAGAAAAATACTCTCAGCGTCTTTCCCGCATGCATAAACATAATCCCCGCATAATGTATATTTCAAAGTCTTCCAGGACTCAAAGTCGCTTGTTCATTACTATTAGATTGATATCCACCCCTTGTGCAGTTTCACCCTAATCCCACTACTACTCTTTGGTTGTAGTAACGATAGTAGTAGTGGTAGTAGTGATGGTGTCCATATCGTATCTGTACAATCCCACGATTGATAAGCTGTTTCGATAAGAACTACTCGACCCCCTTCAACTTTTGCCCTATATTTTTTTTTTCTATCTCTCTTCCTTCATCCCTTCCTCCCCAATCCCAACCCTAACACCCTTTTTTTGTTTAACATCGACAGATCGTTTTAATAAACACGTTTGTTTCTTACGAAACCTTCACTGATTAATATTAGGATCGTTCAAATGGTTAATTTCAATGATAAATCCAAAATTATTTTCAACACCGAGCTTTCAAACAACACTCTCCCTACCCTCTCTACCTGCTTACCTAAAAGTTTCAACTAATTATTATTTGAAATATATATTTCGCACGTTACGAAAAAAGGTGTAAAATATTGTTACACTCATGAGTACTCGGATAACCTAAAAATGTCAATTACCATTGATATTAAGTATCCAAGTGCAATAAAAATGAAATGACTATTCGAATAATAAAGTTAATAATAATTCTGAACAACGATCCACTAGTCAAACAACAGGCACCCCACTTCACTTGTTTCCCCATTATTTCGTTTGATTTTGTCTTCATTTGTTCCCCATCCTCTCGTCCTCAATCTTATTTTTCTTATTAGTATAATATTTAGTTTTTCTTTTTATTCTCGTCTAACAATTTACCCCCTTCACCCACTCGTCTAGGATTTTAGAAAAGAGTATTTTATTACGCGGTAAATGGTCCGCGATCTATCGATTATAGTGAAAGAGAATCGATTGGAGAATAGTGGAGAGAAACGCAGCAGTGTGGTGGATCATAAGCCATCAGATGAACGAGAAAGAGTGAGAGAGAGAGTGAGAGAGTGAGAGTGAGTGAGTGAGGGACCCCTCGCCGATATCAGTAGCCTGTTCTTATCCACTGATCCGCATCTACATTATTAAACTTGATTGGAGGCCAAGGTAATTCCCGCGCGAAAACGACTTGTTGCTTGCTTGGAGAGTTTGCTATCTCTCTCTCTCTCTCTTACTTACTCATTCTCTGTTGCCCTACCGTCCTATAAAAGCCATTATCCAATAGGAAAAAAGGTTCCTCAGGAACGAAAAGATGGATTAGCGTGTCTAGCCAATTCAAGAGATGAGGAGGACCAACAACCACCACCTCATTTACCCCTATCTTTTCTGTTCTTTTCTTACTTTACTTACTCAAAACTGACTTGGTAATATAAAACTTGATTTCTGTCAACCGACAAGTATCCTCCAATTAACAATTAAATAAAAATAAATAACACAACCAAACCCGCGAATAAATAAATAAAACATGAACCGATGAAATGAGGACTGGTGAAGTGGGGTTGGGTTGAGTTGGGTTGGGTTGGGTCTTGATAATCTTACGAGACGAATTTCAAGGGAACACTAAACTTTTATATTCTTCTCCCGATTTAATTAACACTTTGAGAATCCCCGAGTTTGATACCGACATTCCACGTTTCCCCGAACAACCATCCCTTTCTCAACAGAACAGAACAGGACAGGACACATTGTACTGATAACAGGAATTTTCGGATGAAATAAGAGTACAATGTATATGCAGGGACCCGTTTATAAAGTTTGAAATATAGCCAAGAGGTGTCTTTTCGATAGTCTTCAGCAGTGAGAAGGTGGTCAGTGACGTTGATGAGAAAATATCGTGATTTCGCGTGCATATCGAACAGAAATACTGTTCTTGGTTATTGACGACAACGACAACGATGAACACGAGGAAGAAGAGTGCAGGAAAAGTAGGAGGAGGAAGAGGATGACGAAGACGAAGAAGATGGTTCGTTTCGTTTCGAAAGAGAGAAAGTGAGAGGGAGAAGAACATGAAGAAGAAGAAGAAGAAGAACAACAACAAGAACAAGAAGAAAGATAGAACCACGGACCAAGAGCCGCGGGCAAGTTGTATAATATGAGCACGCCGCGCCAGAGTTTCGGCAGGCTATAATCAATTCTGATTGCAGTCCAGCATCGCAGTGCGATCCACTGGCCGATAGCCGAGAAAAAAGTCTGGGGCTTCCAACTACCGGGCTGCACGGTGGTTTAACCGAAGAATCGAAACAGAGAGAAGGAGAGAGAAAGAGAGAAGAAGAAGAACACGAATGCAAGTGATGGTGGTGGTGGTTTTGAAGAGATTGAAGAAAGGGTGGGAGGAATGAAGAAGAAGGGAAGATGTCTTCTAGATGTCTGTTCGCATATGTAGACCCCCACATATACATATTCTTGGTGCAGTATTAATGTTGGTGCAAGAAAAGGAAAATTAAAGAAAGAAAAATAATAGAAATTGGGGATTGAAGATGAGGTAAAGGGTCGGTCGGTTGTGTCCAATGGGGAGGCCCCCATGAAAAAATATTATTTATTAAAATAATTCTATAAGAGTCTTGGAAAACAACTCTTCTCAACTTTGGTGAAAAAGATAAGAGAATGAAAGAGAAATTGAGTAAGTAAGTAAGAGGGGTGTGTGTTGTATAAGTGAGTCTTGTAACTTGGTGTATAGGCAACAGTTGCCCTAGTCCATCGACTGCTTCCACACCAACAGTTAATGCATGGTATATGTTTATTCTTATACATTCAAAGATACACAAACACATGCATATACGGATACATCAATCTATACGTATAGACTATCGCGAGATGCGTACAAGAGAAGCGACGTCGTAGCCGATAAAAACGCAAGCAAGTTATTTATCGGTTGGTCAGCGGCAGCCAGCCTGGCTCTGAACGAACTCATGCGGTCCTTCTTCTTCTTCATTTTCTTCTTCTTCTTCATCATCCCACCCTCTTCCCTTTACCGAACTATCTCTCCTTTTCTTCGTCCCACGTATTATGTATATGTAAAAGTCCCCCACATGTACGTGTATACACAGAGGACACACATGGTTTGGTTAACGCACATGCAACTTTTACAAGCACACATTCCAAAACTCTTATTCTTTTCTTATCTTACCTCAGAAGCTTTATTTTTTTCATTAACATACTATATAATTTAACATTGTTGATTACCACCAAGAAGACCTTGCTACCGATACCCATCAAATACACATCGGGGAACGAACGAAAAGGGGTTGGTGTATCGATCGATCTTTGATCAACCTAAAGAATTTCTGATCGACCACAAACATCCTATCTTTCTTTCTCTCTAATTTTATCTGAGGAACAATTTAACGCGAGAAACTACGGCAACACAACAACAACCTTGATATTCCCTGTCGCAGTAACGGCAACTATATCTCGTACTGATGTTGCTTATACTAACCGTGTGCTTCTTACTATCCCTTATGTTCGCGCGCGTCCGGCCCCATTAGTAGTTGGCTGGAGCCATCATTCAATAATTCTCTCAATGCCTGTGCGACCGTGCTTCCGTGCTCGAAGACAGATGCACTCTCTTCTGTCGATAACTAATTACCATTTTGTTTCCACATCAGGTGTTCGAAATTATTTATCTTTGTCTTTAACTTTAACTTTCTTATTCTTCTTATCTCTATGTTCTACTTTTACGTATATAATACTTTAATTAAAGTACTAATTTTGTATAGAATTAGAAATAACCATCAACGAGTTTTTCTACTTAAAAAGTACTGAAAAGTTATTTCGTTAGAATTATTCTATACGACGAAAGTAATCTCTATTTGTTTTCCTTTTTACGCGTTCATTTTTACCATCCCCCAGTTATTATATCGTCCTATAAAAAGTCTACGGTAAACTGTTATCCTGTCGAAAGAAAAAAGAAAAAGAGAAAGAGAATAAAAAAATAAGGAGCACGCACGCGTACACGTATCATGAAGAACAAAACATATTTTTTAAATGTCGAGTAAACTTTCTCCATAGAATTGTTGAAAGTATGTATATAATATATAACACGTGTATCAGTTAGATCAACGGGATTACCCATACTCAAGCAGCAGGTTTTCCTGGTTTACAATTTATATCTTTTTAGTGTCACAATAATAGTGAAATATATAATGTAGACCGGTTGAAACGTTTTAACTTGTAGTATTTTTATATATATAATAAATTCGTGGTAATAAAAAATAATATTACCTACGTGTTTTCTATTTGAAGGTATGTACGTTCCCGGTCAGTTTATTATTAAATGTCTCTTTCTTTCTTTCTTTCTTTCTTTCTTTCTTTCTCTGTTGGATTAGTCGTTTATGTACGACGTTTACAAGATGCCCCGTTTCTCTACGTCACTGTATTATAATTAACTGCAATAGAAGACACACCGTGCGCTGACCCAGTTGTAATATACGACAACCACCACCTATCTATCGCAAGTGGAATGACCATTGCCGAGTTGCATTGAACGTTTACTGGTGCATTCCTTTAATCAATCTTTCTATAACCCTGAACGTCCTTCAAAATAAACGGGGGGACGGGGAAGTGGAATGGGAGAAGAAGATACGAAACTTTGCGTTGCATAAAATTTTTCCCGGCGGTACGAACCGGGTTATCGGTTTGAATTAACGAATTAAATAAACGACAAATTTCATCACTTTAAAACAGACTCGTGAAACAGTCGACGACATTTCCGGAGATGTGATGAGAAAGAAAAAGAAAACTATACTTTGCGACGAGCCCCCACCCCCATAGAATTTGAGATTGAGTAGACAACGCGCGTTTAAGGAGAACCGTAGGACAGCAACAAGTGTCACTTAAATTACTGACGTATCAAATTTCCTAACATTCCCAATAATTGGATCTATGGAATTCGAATAATTTAAACGTCTGTTCGTTATAAAGTTTTACTTCAAAAACTATCATTATTAATCGTAAACAAGATTTGAAATAATTGTTTATCGATCATCTATACAATTTAATCAATCAATCAATCTCTCTCTCTCTCTTCGATATAATTACAATTACAAAATATATGATGACATGATTTGATTGACATTAAATCCGTGTGATAAGATACGTTAAACATTGAATAGAATGCGGTACTTGTAACACAAGGGGATCGATTTCTTCTCGAGTTCTACGAACGATGATCAATCAAATAGATCATCCCAACTGGTATAAACAAACATTGTCATATAAACGTAGCCCTCCGATAAGAAAACTCGAATAGATCATCAATGTAAAATATCAAAGAGAGAAAGATAGAGATAACGAAAGAACTAACGAACAAACCTGTAGTAGGGGAAGCCCTGGTGAACGTGAAGATCCATGGGCATAGCAGGGTGGGTGGCCCCATGATGATGAGCAGCAGCCGGGGCGTATTCGCCCGGGGCTGGTAAAGGTGGTTGCATCATGCCAGCGGCGGCAGCGGCATGGTGCCCTGCCAGCATGGCACCCCAATGGAAACCCGGAGCACCTGGCATTGCCGACGGGTGATGATGATGATGATTGTGATGATGATGATGATGATGATGATGATGACCACTTGGATGACGATGATGTTCCAAAATACGTTCCTCCGGTGTTACTGTAGTTCCTCCCGTCGTATCCCCGCTATGAGGATTTCCAGAAGCAACAACGGCAGCAGATACAACAGCGGCAGCAGAAACAGAAGCAGAAGCAGAAGTAGCAGCACTTCCGGATCCTGCAGCAGCAGCAGCAGCACCGCTTCCGGTGACGCCGCCGCCGCAGCCACGGTGCATCAGCCAGGCCTCCACCACGAACTTCGTGCCTCCTCCTCCACCTCCACCTCCACCACCTCCAACACTTATTCTTATTCTTCTTATTATTTGACTTTTTCTTTTCGTTCAACTATCCTCCGCGTCGAAATCACCAGGAAAAAACCCCTGTTAAATTCTAACCCCACTTGTTCTCCCACCCTTCTTCTTGTCGCCCAATCTCCCTCACCCGCCCACTCCCACCTCCACTCTCTCTTTCTCTCTCTACTTCGATCTATATTTCGATCTATATTTCGTAGCACTGAAGTCGAGTAGCTTTCTACTCGACCCTGGTATCACCCTGATGATAACCCACAGCGATCGATCGATCCGTTGATCGATCGATCGCCCTATCACTCACCATAACCTGTTTCATACTTATTTTAACAATAATAATAACAACAACAACATGTCCTCACTGATAACAACATATACAACGAAAAACACTTTATTCATTAAATTAGTAACGATTCGTTGATAGCACTAAAATATATCTCAGGGTCAACCCGAAGTTGTGCAGTTGTTCACCGATTATTCAAAAAACAAATCCACGATAAAAACTGATGATTTATTAATAACGAGAGAAAAAAAAAAGAAACACACTGATTAACAAACACACAATTGGATAGAAAAAGATGAAAAAGGTGGAGGTAGGCTAGCAAAACAATACAAAACAAAACAAACAAAAAGAAGAGTAAAGAAATGTTGAGAAGGAAAGGTTATGGGAAAAGATTTGACGAGGAGTCTTAAAACACGTAGAATCTCCTCTCGCGAGAGAGCCGCTGTTGCAGCCGGACGGAAACGGCGGAGAGTGTGCTGGCGTTGCCTTCAGCTCGGCCATGAATGACGCGCCGTACTTGGAGCTACACCATGAAGGCGGAGCTTCCTACCGACCACGTGACACCTTCCGCCTCCTCCGCCCCCACCATACTCGACAACTCCACCACCGACGAGGACACCACCACCACCACCACCAACCACCACCAACCACCACCACCACCACCAACCACCTACACCACCATCATCATCACCACCCACCCTTCTTCTTCTTCTTCTTTTTCTTTTTTGTCTTCTTCAAGTCACCACCACCACCACCACCCTTCACCCTTTGCACCACCTTTCTACCCTTCGATCGTCCACTACTCGCTAAACTCCTCTACACGTGGTGATGTTCATCAGATTAATCTTTTCCTGATCTTTTATTATGCAATTTTTATCCCTTAAGATTGATATGGTTAATCATTATGTACTTAATATTATGACATTAATGAATGTAACAATAATTGGTTATTATGTGTGATTATTATATTTGTTTCAAATGTACATTTGTTAATGTACATAACGTCATGATATTTGATTAATTTCTGATGGGGTTGTCAACGATAACATTTGAATAATTGGTTAAATCGTTTATTCACTTTCGCGAATTATTAATATATTTGTTTTTGTTCATTGTAATCTTATGGATCTGAAGATTATTCATAAGATTAATCTTTTTCTGATCTTTTATTATGCAATTTGAATCCCTTAAGATTGACATGAATAATCATCGAAACAAATGTACATTTGTTAATGGTATATAACATCATGACATTTAAATGATTATTACATTAATTTTATGAATCTGACAAATCTTATGATAAGGTATATATGAAAATGATCGAATATAATTTGATCCAAATGATCCCCCGAAATAAATGATGTTCGAATCAAGTCACGGTTGCATAAAAATTGAGTTCTTTAGTTTCTTGCCAATCCTAGCTAAATTCGGTAAATAAAGTACAGAAAAAGAGGTTGGGAAAAAAAGCAAAAAAAAAAGAAAAAAGAAAAGGAGGTGGCCATTGACGAGACAGACACGTAATCCAAACGATTCCTTTCTTATCCCGCAAAAGATTCGGTCCAAAGGAAAAGGGACTATAAAACTTACGAAGCGCGATCGTTAAATCAGCAGGTTGTGCACGCCTTAGAAGGAGCAATAAAAAATTTAATCAAAATGCCCTCTTGGTAATTTACAGTTCTCAGCCCTTCTCTCTCTCTTTCTTTTTCTGTCTTCTTCTCAACCCTTTCGTCTTCGTACGAAGGTAGAAGTAAACCAAGCAAGGGTAGTGACGATACTGCTGCTGCTACTGCTGGTGATGATGGTGGTGGTGCTGATGGTGGTGGTGGAAAAATAAGCGAAGCAAAGGACAAAGAATTGGTGGAAAAAAAAGGGAAAGGGTTAAAAGAACCCCACAGGAGTCATAGAACCGAGTTGGTTGGTTGGTTGAGGGCAAGCAAGCAAGCAAGCACGTAAAGGAAAGAAAAAAATAATACATCTTGTCTCAGCTCATTTGCTGGCGTTAACGTTTACTCGCATATTATAACCCTTCCCCCCCCCTCTCCGCCACCCCTCCTCCCTCCTAACGTTCCACCACTTTACTCTCGTAAATTACAAATTAGTGCATGAACAAGGAACGAGTCAAACTCGTTTGCGCACTCTTTACAAAACGTACTTCGTGATCCACCCTCGACACACACTTCAATCGTTAATTTTCTATTAAAAGAACAACAAAAAAAAGTAACAATCATTAACACATTCAAAATGAATCCCCACAAAATCTGATTTAAATTAATCTCCTCGTGCTAATCAGAATTTCGTTAAATTCATTTGATTTACATTTTAACGAAAGTTAACAATAATTTGACTAACTTAATATTAAAAAACAATAGATTTGTAAATCGTTTAATAAGAATTGGAGAAGAAAATAGGATATAATGTAAAAATAGAAAATAAATGTTTTAACCTATCGGAATGACAAAAACATTGAAAATAATAATAATAATAATAATAATATGAGAGAATGATATGCGAAATGATTATGCGGGAAATCTATGGCGCGTAGTAATGGTAATAATAATTTATTTAGCGGTTCCGCTTGGAAATATAAGGGGAAGAAGCATTGGCGCAACCTACCTGTAGGTACAGGTGTGAGTCGTAATGATATAGCGGGCTTGCCCTTTAACCTCAAACGTATCCGATGGTTCGTATCGACTTCAGTAAAGCCGCCAAGATCGGACTTGGGAACATCGCAATCATCGTACCGCTATATCAATCGTCAGTGAATTATTATCGAAGAAGATGCACTTGCACGATTACGTTTCTCTATCTCTTTCTCTCTCTCTAGTTTCCATTTTCTTCTTCATTCGACTAAGCACTTTCAATGACTAACTAATTTTAATACTAAACGTACCGCAACTCTTCTTCTTCTTCTTCTTCTTCTTCTTCTTCTATCTCACATGACTGATTTTATTTCATTTTCTAAGTAGAATTATTTTCTATTCTTTCTATTATTGTTTATTATTATTTAATTTATTTTTATATCTTTATTTTAATGATCGTTTTAATTTCATTAATATTACGATAATATTATATCAAAATATTGTGCAATGATTTAATAATAATTAATTAATTATATATATATTATTTATATAAATTAATTAAATATATGCATTTATATTATTAATATATGAAATAATAATAATTAATTAATTAACTTTGTATACAACATTTGGTTAAACTTATTTCAGAAATATTTTCGTAAGTTAATCTCTAATTTCACAATTATAGTAATTAATAAATTTATTGTATTTTTTTTTAAAGAATTGTCTAATGTTTTATCAACTTTTGTCATTGAAAATTGTTTTAATTAATATTACTTGAAGAAACGTTCACAATTATTTGTTTTTCGATTTCTTCTATTTTCTTTTTTCATGAAATTTTTCTTTTTCATTGGAATTGGATGGAAATACAATGGATAGAATTGTTTTGATTGGATCCGGGTTTTCCTTGTTTAAAAAAAAAAAATCCTCCTGGATAAAGAATTTGTAAATTTTTATTTTTATTTCAAGTGTGCCGAGAGAAATACAAATACACAATGTGTTTCGTAAATGCGAATAATATATGTCTCTCTCACTCGGCACTAATTTTTTTTCTTTTACAATTCAAATATTATTTCAAGATAGAGTGTATATCACTAGAAAAAGTGCTAAATTCGATGTTCATTCATTTCTATGTGGACTGTGCAATGAAAAATCATTCGTATGCGAAAACGAAATAACCAAATTAATCATCGAAACTTGCAACTATCTTTTTTTTTCTTTCATCCATTCGAATAAATCGAATTCATTTACTAAAAAAAAAAAACGAAATAATTAATAATTATTTTTCAATTTGTTTCATTAAGCACACACAAGTACATTTTCCATTACCAAATCACACAGGTACAAATAAAACCAAGCTTCTTATAGTACACTGAAAATGATCAGTATAAAAGTGTTTTATTTTTTTTTTCTTATTTTTTTATTTATATATATATATTTTTTTTTTATCTCGTGTAAGAACAATCCTACTAGTCGGTCAGCCAGAGTTTATTCATTGTTTGATTGTTTCTATGCTCACTTTTTTTTTTATTCGTATACTCTTGAAATCTTAAAAAACAAATTTATTTTATTTTAGATTTTTCTTTTTTTCGAATAAATTTCCATTACAGCAAACCAACGAATCGAATTATTCGACACGACATACACATGTTTGATCTTGAAAATATGTAACTCTAATGTAATTCTAAAAAAAAAAAAACACCCGTCCTTTTCAAGTCGTAGAAAAAAAAAAAAACAATCATTAAGTATGATTTCTCAGTAAAAACAAAACTAAGAAGACCGTGTGGGGTGGTTTTTGTCTACAGGTTTTTCCTAATTGAAAATAAAAAAGAAAGAAAATATTTAAAAAAATTGGACAATTACAGCAAGGACAGAAAAAGTTAAATTTCTAAAAAAACGGATGGTATAAATCGTAATTAAAACAAAAAAAAAAAATGGTAATATAATAATAATAAAAAGCACAAAAACTTGTAGACACCTACGCACAGTCGAAATATTTTTATTCCCCTTTATTCTCTTACTTTGCGTTTTTATTTTTTCATAATAATAATTATATTCTCCTTTTTTTTTATTTGTTTGTTTGTTTGTCCTTTTTTAGGGAAGAAAATTTGTATGCGTGAAAACACGATTACGATCGTTACATTTACATTCGTCGTCGATCGTACAATCGTGGGATTTCGTTTAAAAATTTTTAAACGAAAAAATGTGAGTGTCCTTTTACTCTAAAAAAAAAAAATAAAATAAAAATTAAAAAAAAACCAAAAATTAAAACGAAAAAATGCATCGTCTTGAATGCAAGCGAAGAGAGAGATACTGCGTTATTATCATTAAAAGTACAATAATAGTAATAATAATAATAATAATTATAATAATAATAATATAGTAATAATAATAGTATTATTATTATTTTGATTTCTCAGGTACTTTATACATGTATCATGAATGTTAATAAATGAGAAGTAAAAAGCGCATTTTTTAAGAGGATAATATTTCTCTTCTTTTTTTTTTGTTTTCTTTTTTTTTTTCCATTATAATTATTATGATTTTTTTTTTTGTTTTTTCTTTTGTTTCATAATATCTACCCTTACTTCTCCGTAAATATACGGATCGGTTGAAAAGTTTTGAGCCTGACATAAAAACCACAAGGAAGGTTTTCAAACTAACTCACTTTAATTTTCTTTTCTTTTCTTTTTTATTTTTCAAATAAAAGATTTTTGTTTTATATTCGTCGAGACTCGATAATACTTTTCAACCCACCTTCGTACATTCCGCTTATTTTATTATCGATGAAATGGAAAATGAGAGAAAATCGATGAAAACGAAAAAAAAAAAGGATGACAGACGAAAACAAAAAAGCTCTTCCTGGGATTTAAATTAAAACACACAAAACGCAAAAAAAATGAAAATATGAAAAATAAAAAATAAACATTCGAATAGAATGTAAAAAAAATATAATCGAACGATTTCCAATGAAATAGAAAAAAAAAAAAAAAATGCAATCCTTGTTTTGACAATCGATCATTAATTACCTTTAAAAAACAACAATTTGTTTATTCCCTTTAAATTTTCGTACATTCAACGTTTCTCTCTCTCTCTCTCTCTCTCTCAATTTCTTTTTTTTTCTTCCTTTTATTTATTTCTTTTTGTTTTTTTTTTTGTAATTTTTCTCGTTTGTTCATACACTTCGTCGTTTTAATAATCCCATCCCCCGTCCCCCTATCCTAGAAGAAGGAGAACAACAAGAAGGATAATGAATAAAAAAAAAAAAAAAAAACTCCTTCCCAACTCTCGTTTCGTAGTACAAGTATTATTTGAAATCATAAATGTACAAGAGCCACGAGATCTATATAGATCCATCGTCATAGATCATCGATTTGTTCGTTTAATAACGAACACAAATTCGTCAATTATTAATCCCTCGAAAACGTTCCCTTAACCCCCTTTCTCTTATGGGGGTTGGTTGGGTATAGTTTCGTTCGTTCGTTCATTCATTCATTGATTGATGTAAAATCATGTTTATCTTTCTTTCTTTCTTTGTTTCTTACTTACTTCTTCTTATTTCATTTCTTCTTTTAAAGACACCAAACATCGTGTGTGTGTACTCGATTAAAATGATCGATGTAATCGACACGAATGATTTGTTCTTATGGGGAAAACAAAAAAAATTAATTAAAAAAAAATGCATTGCTAGCTATATGCAGTCGTTAAAACGATGTTTTGTTTTTTAACGCTTACGTATTTGTTTGTAATAATAAAACACATGTTTAAGAAGAGTGTAGGGGGTGCTAATATGCACCAACCACCACAAGTCGATTATTCATTTAAGTATAGTCGCAGCAACAGGTCGTTTCTCTATTTAGAGATTAATTAATTCATTAATTAAATGTGAATTAATT
Organism: Polistes canadensis; assembly: GCF_001313835.1. Lineage (NCBI taxonomy): Eukaryota > Metazoa > Arthropoda > Insecta > Hymenoptera > Vespidae > Polistes > Polistes canadensis. Next base: position 161,456 of record NW_014569689.1, on the reverse strand, counting down.
AATTATATTCGTCGCAGGAGCGTTTGAATTAGCAAACATTTTTATTTGCCAACCACCACCACCACGCCGTGGTTGTTTCTTTTCACCCCCATTCACCTTTTTCTTTTTATCATCATTATCATCATCATCATTATCATCATCATTATCATTATCATCATCATCTTCTTCTTCTTTTTTATTTTTATGGTTTTTTTTTTATATTTTTTTTAATTTTATTTTGTTTAAATACACAAAACACACACACTCATATGTATATTAAGTATATACGCTTACACGGTAAGCAAGGCATACGTATACGTAATACGTTTGTTGTTATTATTATTATTATTATAATTTAAATCATGTGTAATCAACGTTTGAATGACGTTGGTTTGTTTTTCGTGTTTCGTTCGTTCGTTAGAGAAATGAAAGATCATTTTATTTGAATATTTAGTTTCGTCGTGTTGTATCGTTTAAAGAGAAAAAAAAAACATTTAAAAAAAAAAAAAAAAATTAAATAAAAGACACGATCGATGATTGGATGACAATCCTTCTATTCCTTACGTGTGGTACGAAATAAAAATAGGAAAAACAAAAAATACAGGGCGAGTCAGAATTATTCGGAACACATACACGCACACGTACACGTAACTTCATTTAAAAGTATGAAAATGATTTCGAAACACTCATCACGTGTAAACGCGCGTATTTTAGGTCACCGTTATTTTTCTTTAAATGCAATTGCAATTTTTCTTTTCTTCTTCTTTTTTTTTTGCTCTCTTCTCGATACTTAGATACGAGTAACAACAATTCAACTCACCCTGTATAAAAAAGCTCGTTTGTGTGTGCACGAAGCGATGATGACACGTTCGTTCGGTAGTCTCCCCATTTTGTTTTACGTCTTTGACGAATCTTTCTTTTTCTTAATTTGTTTATTTGTTTTTTGCGTATTTTAAAAAACACGCGAATTCAACCGATTTTTCGGTTACGTACTTTCACTGTTTAAAAAAACACAGCAAAATTGTTCTATATATTTATTTAATTATTTATTTATTTATTTTCTTCCCTTTTCTCTTCTACTTCTTCTTCTTCTTCTTCTTCTTCTTATAACAAATTTGTGAATTCGATCACTGCATAAAAAGAAAAAAAAAAGTACGAAAATTAATTCAGGATGCACTATTGTGCATCCATCTAAAAAAAAATAAAAAAAAAACAAATTAATATAGATCCTCGTTATCGGTTGCTCTAATCAATCATCCTAAAATCTTGTATAATAATTTTTTACATCCAAATAAAAGGTTTGTTTTTCTCTTTTATTTTAATAGACAATCTTCTTTTTCAATTGCAATTCTTTTTCTACTGCTTCTTCCTTTTTTCTTCTTCGATAGCAGTGAAAGTAATCTTAAAAAAAAAACATAAAAAAGAGAACAAAAAAAGAAACAAAAAAAAAGAACAATCCAATCATTTTCAGATCACGTTGTTCCTCATTTTATACGTCGCATTAGATCTTATTGTTACAATAAAATAAAAAAAAAACACAAAAACAAAAATTGACGAAGGAATTCACGATACTAACGAGTTCCTACAATTAATTAGCGTTCGGAAATTTTTGGCACTCATCGTTTTCCGACCTAATTCGAATTTTAAGGGGGATGAAAACACCCTTCTTCTTCTTCTTCTATGGCTAGGAACGAAAATTGTATTTAAACAAAAAAAATAAAAATAAAAAATAAATGAGAAAAACGTGATGAAAGTTTTTCGTGTGCGCGATGATAACGAAAAATAAAAATGGCGACGGGAGGAGATCATCCGTTCTCTTCTAACACAACCTACACGTACAAATACGTATATATGTTATACATACACACACAACACCTACCACCCCTAATAACCTATGGTTCGGTGTAAATCTAGACGGTAATTAACAAACGAACAAAAAATAAAAATAAAAATTACCGATCGGGAGAACGACTTATTCCCGTTATCTTCAATTAAACTCACATCATCATCATCTATCTTTTTATCTTTCTATCTTTCTATCTTTCTATCTCCATTCTCAATATCTGATTCTTCCTTCAAATGTTTTTTTATTATCAAAAAGAATCAGTCTACTTTCCAATTCTGTAACTGTTTCCGTATCACGTGACACAGTGTAAAAGAAGGAACAAAATCGGTTTAACTACCATACTTTCTTTTTCCCCTTTCTAAAACTTCTTTCCTTCTATTCTATTCTTTTCTTTTCTTTCCTTTTCTTTATCTTTTTAGTCTCCTTCTTCTTCTACTTCGTGAACTTCCTCTTTCATCAACACAGAGGACGAATATAACCTCTTCTACGTCTTTTTTTATTCTTCAAATCTTTGTTTCCATTATAAGGACAAGATTTTAATCTGTAAATACTCCATACAATACTGGTCAGTCGAAATCGAACATTATAATATTCGATTAGTCATCTTCCCATATTGTTAATTCTTTTAATCGTTCGATTAAAAAGAAATCCTCGCCATTAAAATTCGGAGGTTATGTTACTAGGCCGCCATTTTGGTTCGCCATTTGTCTATCAATAAATATATATATATATATATAGATATATATATTTATATTTATATTTATATATTTCTTCTTCTTCTAACAATAAAAAATAAACAATTGTTAATGAAATTCTATCATTTAAATATACCCGGTCTGTAATAATTCAATCGATCATTATGATCATTTTAATCATTTTGCTAACTTCATTAGTCTTATTCTCATTGGCGATTTTAAATCCGCCATATTGTTTTTCAAATGACCGGTCGTCTGTAAAAAATATTCTTCCTCGTATTCATCCCCGAATACATTTCGCGTAACATTTACACACACGCGCATATATATGCGCGCGTGTGTATATATTTTTTTATATATATATAAATATATACATTGTATATCAATCATATCAAATTAATATTTTCGTGAGAAAATGTTTAACGATTTATAATCGTTCTTATATAAACTATACTTACTAATTCTAATATACACATTGAAAAAAAAAAAAAAAAAAAGAAAAAAAAATACACATGTGGTGCTCGATCGTCGTAACTCGAAAGAATTTTATTTGAACGAATAAAAAAAAAAATAAAATTTGTAAATCATTTGTTCGTTTTTTGTAACAAATACAACCCTTCTTTTCCAGTTGTCATCTGCTTCGCGTAATTTTAATTTAATTTGAGCGTAATGAAAATATTCCGAACGATTGGCAGTGAAAAGACAAACACACACGGTACAAATGAAACAACGGACATATATAAAATGCATATATATTAACAAAACAAAAAATAAATAGCGAAGAGAGTACGTGCGTAAACTAGAAAAGAAAATAATCATCAGCTGTCGATAGAGTTACGAACGATTGAGGGGGCAGGCAGTGTCATCGAGCAAACATCATGTGACTCGTAGAAAAATGCATAAACATACATACATACATCCATACATCCTACACGCATACATACGCGATCAAACGTAAACATAATAATCTGTGCAGTAACGGAATCTGCCGAATAATCGAAATGGGCAGGAACCATTTTTTTGTTTTTTTTTTTTTATTTACACTGGTGGGGGTCCTCTGACGTAACGAAGCTGCGGTGTCAATGAAAGATTGAGGGTGTTAGCAGCTTCGCAGCAATGTGGTTCGAGAAGACAAGCGGCACAGAATAAAGCGACTAGAGCCAACTGAAAGGGCAAGGCAGCCCTCAGTATACGCCATATCCAACTGTGAGGTATGTCCGGTTCATTTTCCGGATCACCAATGTCCTCGGATTTGGTCCTACATCCACCAGCTCCGATAACACCACCACCACCACCACCACCACCACTGCTACTACCACAACCACCAATGTGATGATGATGATGATGATAAGCGGATTCCATTTCTGATTGATCTTTAATCGAATCATCGTCATCTTCCTCGTCGTCAATGTTCTTCTCACCGTTAGCGGATGATGCCTTTTTCCGTTTGCTATGAATAGAGAAACAAACAAAGAAACAAAAAAAGAATGATAATGACAAACTGAAACTTCATTTTTTACTGATCTCGTATAGAGTGAGAGTATTTTATTTTTTTTTTTCTTTTTGGTCTGGAGATCTGAACACACTTTCGAATCTTACAAAGGAAACCTTTTTATCACTTTTTTTACGAGCCTTACACGACGTGCCAAATGTCTTTTGCACCTACTTCAAATGAACCTATTTTCTTACTCCGATTAAACGAGACTATAAAAAGGGAACAAGGAAAAACGAATAGGTAAGTATAAGTGTGATATTACTACTACTACTACTACTTACACAAGTAACAAACTTTTAATAAGACAACGAAGAGAACAAAAAAACAACAAGTCAAGGATAATAAATTCTGTTACCAGGATTGTTCTTGGATCCTTTTCATGGAGTTTTAACTAAGTTGGACAGATGATCGTTTGGATAAGGACAATCTTGTTTCATCTGGATGGATTCTATTAACACTGGGGGTTGGGGGGGGATTGGTATTAGGTGTGCATTATTTGACAACCCTTTCGTTACTAACAACACCACGTACGAGTCCTACATACAAAAACCCTTACTAACCGGGTTGTTTTCAAACTATTCAGAGAATAACAGAGGAAGGGGGGTTTGTTTCGTGTTAATGTGTATCATAACGAAAGGATTGATGATTGAAATTTTCTGAACACTTACTCGTTACGATAATGATGTTGTTGACCAACCACCATCATCCTTTTAACGGTACGACTTTCAACGCTGGCTGCAGTACGAACGATCAATTCGCGACACTGTTTTTGCAGATCGCGTAACTCGCGTTCAGCGTCCTCGACCCTTTTCCAAAGTTCGGCCAATGCTTCGCTACCTGGATCCAATTGATTTTCCAAGCTACGTGTTAAACGGCGAAGCGCAGCCAATCTTCTTTCCCGTTCGCTAAGTTCCTGTTCGCTACCACTATCGGATATTCCACTGTCCGATAATGAACCACCTTCTTGACTCAACAGAGTAGTTGATTGTTGATCAGTGAACTTTGCCAATGGACAACCGGTTACTTCAACGATCGTAGCATCGTTCATTATCACAGTATCATTCTGAAAATCAACAAGAAAAATATTGTTTTCCTTAAAAATGTGTAACTAATCGGGATCGTTTAAGTGTTGTACATCTTTTTAAAGGTATCGCATAATCCTCGAATCAAATAACTGAACAACGGATCAAGACTTAACGAAGTGTAGAGATGTATAGTGTTTTGAATATTATCAAAAAAAAATGTATGTCTGCTTAAATAAAAAAAAGACGCTGAACTTTAGAGATTAAGTTGCTGAAGAAGTCCCAATAAAGGGACGAAACGTCCAACGTTATCAAAACGAAGTTCTATTTCTTTTGATATGTCCAAATTCCCTAAGATACCTTTTTATATAACTTTTTATAATAACTGAACAAAAGTTTGTTCAGTTGTACCTAAATATTTTCTACTGATATTTTTTAAACGATATAATTAATAATAATATCATATTTAATTGCAAACGAAACAAACAAATTCATATCCTTCGAACATTTGTTCATAGGAAAACAAGCAAGCAAGCAAGTAAACACACACTCTCTCTTCTCAGCGATAGTAAAACATTTAGGGGTGGTGGGGGAGGGTGGGGGGAGAACAAAAAGAAATTGCGATAATTCGTTCACGACTTCCAAGTCGACGAATTAATCCAGGAAATTGTTCGTTCGCGTTCTCAAACGTTGAAATCCAAAAATACAAATGAGAACGAAGTGGAGACACGAACGAATGGTGGGGGCGGGTGGTGGTGGAAAAAGATGGGGAGGAAGGGTGATACTGAAAGAGAGAGAGTGAGACAGGGGGAGTAAGAGAGATGGGAGAAAGAGGGTGGGGGGTAGGGAGGAAGAGAGAGGAGGTAGATTTAGGCTGTTTGCAGCAGCAGAGACGGAGGGAACGAGCCTCCGGTAATGAAAAGCGCGATCCGCATACCAAGTAGCAAACTCCGAGCTAACCTATATATGTATATACGCACATACAACACACTTAAACCCATACATTCAGAATACATACATACATACACATATATATATATATGACAAATACTACATATAAAAGTCAAGAGATGCAGGGATCATTTCCAGTTATGTCTCAAAGACACGCGGAAGGGCTGAGAGACAAAACAAGAAGGAACAAAAAAAAAAAAAAGAAAAAAAACCAGGAAGAAGACAGAACGGAACTGCTGGACACACACACCCGACGACGACTACAACAACGTGTCCAGTTCTCACTGATGTTTCCATCTTCTTCTTTCCTGTCCTTGACCGAGGACGCAGTAAAAGAAACAGAAAAAAAAAAAGTAAAACCGTAAAGGTAAAAAGAAGAATAAAGGATGATGCTTTTCGCAACAGGGACGACCCAGTACAACCAACCAACCAACAGGGATGGTAAAAGAGAAAGAGAGAGAGAGAGAAAGAGAATGTTCCGGGGCGCCTTCCGCGGACGTTATTAAATTTGTATTTTTACGCTGATTCCACGGACCACTCCGGTACGTGATGCGAAAGAGAATCGTTCGGGCGATTAACGATCCAAGCTCCCCTGGGGTGCGGGTTCCTCCTCTGAGATGGCCGACGCAACCAACCCACCCACCCCCGTGTTACTCTGGCCAGACCCTGGACACCATCGAAGGATCAACATTCGAAAAAGTTCTTTTCCTTTAGCTAAGGTGTAGTATCTTCTGCTAAAGAAAACTCTTCTTGCTACTGTAACACACATGCGCAAACCATCACCACCACCCACCCCCTGAACCTCCCCCGAACCGACTGACTTGATCTTTTATTTAACGCCTATCAAAATTTATATCCGCGTTTCCGCGGAGAGAAAAGGTAGCAGCGAAACACAACTTGTTTTTTCTTTTTTTCTTCTTTGTATCGTTCCCTTTTTTTTCTTTTTTACCTTTAGCTGCTCGTTGCTACTCCTGCTACTCCCTCTTTCTTTTTTTTTTCACATCAGTGCTTGAAAGAAAGAAAGAATGAGAAAGAGGGAAATAAGAGAAAAAGATGTAATGCCGAGCGAGTGCATGAAATTATCCCCTCGAGTACAGTAGGATCGGTGAAAGTAGAAACTCTGTTGGAACGTATTCCATCTTGACTTGAGTTTGAATACGTTAAAAGTATGCTCTCCGGTTGTTACTACCTAGCCCCTTCACTTCACCTCACCACCAACCAAATGGGTGTAAAAGTATTCGTGTAATAGTTGATAGTAGTAGTAGTAGTAGTAGTAACAGTAACACAACAGCGACACTAGGAAAGAGGGTAGAAGGATCGAGGAGGGTGTATTGTGTCGCGAGTCGTACGTCTTCCTGACAGACGAAATGAGCACCGGGACAATTGGAAATCGTCGGACCAGACGTGCCGTGTGCTACTACTACTACTACTACTACCTTCTTCTTCTTCTTTCATCCCTCTACTTTTTTTTAGTGCCCTTTTTCTTTCTTTCTTTCATTTCTTTCTCCTCTTACCTACACAACAACTCTAACACCACCACTACCACTTAACAGAGTAACGCAAGTAACACCGTTTATACATTTTTATCCCTTTGAGTGCTGAATACTTTTAACTGAAGTGATTTCTGATTATTAATGTGTATTAATTCAATAATTACAATTAATGTTTTCCTAACAATATTATTTTCATCTGATAAAATACAACAACAACAATATTACATTATTTTAAATTCACATTGATAAACACACGTATCAACTTAACATTCAAAGGGTTAAGTGATAAACGTAACACACCTGACGAGTGGGAAAAATTTGGATCTGGTTCTTTGATGTGTGACCTACATTAGTAAGATTTTCATTATAAATTTAAAGGGTTTGGCCCCTACTCCTATGGGGTTAAAGAAGAAAGCACGGCACGGGTGGGGGTGGGTATCTTGGGCAGTACATCTTCTTGACAAGGCATAAGGAAAGAAGGAAGGAAAGTGAGAGGGCTTACTTTATATGCAAATACAAGACGGATATGGTTGGAATAGAAGAAGAAGGGGATAGAGAAGGGGTGAGAATCTTGGGGAGAGGAGGGTGTTCGAGACGGCGTTTAACCGAGACACGATATCGACAAGTGTCATGCGTCAAAGGAACCCCAAAACCCCCTTTTTTAAGCATCCTCATTCCTTATTCCTCTTTAGGAGTCAAGCATGACCCTTGAATCTTGCGACCCCAGCGACTGAGGAGAAGGTGGTTCAACCCCCCGAATTTTAGGGAAGAGAAATAAAAATGAAACGGTTAGAACATTTGATAATCATACGAATATATCGTGAATCGTATTTGATTCTTACTTTACTTTACTTTGCTTGCTTTACTTTGCTTGTTTGTTTGTTTGTTTGTTTGTTTGCTTACCTGAGAATGAACTACTTCTTGTTTCTCCGACAAAAGGCGTGCCACGTGACGTACGGAAGATGCAACTTCCGAAGTAGCACCAGCTTGCAATGCAACATCCAATACTGCTAATGTATCCTTGTCTCTGCGCAAATCACACTGAAGTTCCGAAAGGCGTACGTTGAACTGTTGAACCGTTTGAAGAGCACACAATCGTTGATTTCCTCTAAAAGAAGAGAGAAAAAAAGGAAGAAAGAAAAATATAAATAAAAAGAACAAAGATTAGAGAAGAGGGGAAGAATATAAGTCCGAGTGGTTAGCAGTGATCTTTTCTCAGATAAAAAAAAAAGAAAAGAAAGAAGAGAGAGAGAATCTGACAGGTAAACATAATAAAAAGTGGAAATGTGGTAAAGCCGAGGAGCAAACATCGGGAGTAGAAGGAAACGTCGTCCGAATTATTTGGTGGTTCCTTGCCAACGGCGCTATTGGCAAATAAAAACATTTTAGTCTCTCTCTCTCTCTCTCTCTCTCTTTCTTTCTCAACCCCCTTTGAAGGAAGCTCTCAAATGTAACATCTATATACATAAGTCAAGACAGGAATAAATCGAACGGTGAACCCTACTTGATATGAAATCTCTCGATCGGATAAGAAATAAAATAGAAAGAGAAAGAGAAAGAGAGAGAGAGAGAAAAGGGCCCGGAAGCAGAATTCGAGAAGAAGAAAAAACGTTTCTGATTAATAACGCAACACGAAAAAAGATAGAAAGTGAACTACACCTCTATTATTATTATTACTATTATTATTATTATTCACGTTGCAAGGGGGTGGTTTGAACAATAATCCGCGTTAGGAAGGAAAGAACAATTAGAGGCACGTTCTTGCGCAATCGTAAAGTGCTTAATATCAGCCGACGGACAATTTAAACGCCATACCACGAGAATAACCACCACCACCATAACCATCACACTACCATCGGCCACTGTGTGATCTCTCTCCCTAAGAGGAATAGAAATTCCTGGGACACGAGAAACAGAAAGAGAGAAAGGGGGTGACAGAGACCAGTCGAGGGATGGAATTGACCTCGGTTAAACCCAGTGGGTCACTGACGAACGAACGAACCAAGCCCCTTCTTCTCTTTTCCAGCCAAATCCCTAGCACCGGAAAGAGAGAAGGGAGGAGGATGACTAAAGTTCATGGAAACAGCTTCAGCATGTATGGGTGAGAGAGAAAGAGAGAGAGAGAGAGAATAAATCACTTTCGAATTCCATCGAAACGAACACACACACGCACCACCACCATCCCCATAACTAATACTCGCAATATCTAAGGATATTTTTAAATGTTTTCTTTTTTCCAAACGAATTATCGATAAAATAATAGACTCTCTTTTTCTTAGACAAGTTCGACGTGACTTTTCTAATAGATCCTCAATTCGGCCCGAGGATAGGCCCATGATTAAACTCGCGATCCCTGTGTTAAAGCCAATAATCCCATGACACGGGTCTCAAAATCCCAAAGTGAACGAACATGTTACCATCACTACTACTACTACTACTACTACTAGTATTCTCTTTTTCTCTCTCGTGTATGTGTGTAAGAACGTTACACACCATGATGTTTGTTCTCAAGGCTTCATTATCTCTCACAATATTTGTTTAAGATCGTTGTATGAGTTAGTAGTATCACCAGCAAGTGGGTTATTGAAAAAAGAATAGAAAAAACAGGGAATAGTAGTCTTATTCAACTTCTCCTACACCTCAGATTTCTTCTTTTTCATTTATTTGAGAAATATACTCACCTTTGAAAGGTCTCATCCCAAACTCTGTAGAGATCAGCAACGCCGTCTTTCAATGCGGTAAAAATCAAAGACGTTGAAGCACCCAAATCGGTAATCAATCGATGTGCGGAAACATTTAACGCGAGCATAGCAGCTTTCCGTTCCCTTAGTGAAATCAATTCGGCCTGATAAACATAAATACAAAGAAAAATATTATTAATATTACATCGAATAACATAAATTTTGATTGTTGTTGTTGTTCGGTTAGGATCACCTGACGTATTGATAAAGAAGGTGGATTATCAAGATTGAACGGAGAAAGGTTAGGGTGGTTTTGGAGTATAGGGGTAGGGGTAGAAGTAGGACAAGAGAGTAGGGGGTGGTTCTAGGATGATTCTAGCATCCTAAGGGTTGTTTCAGGGTGATAGCGAGATAGACGATGAAGGAAGCATGTCACGTTGTGTCACCCCTGTCCCTTTCCCTTTCCCTATCCCTGTCGTCTTTCTTTCCTTGCTGCAGAAACCGACCGACGGGAGCCGCATAAATAAACTCGAGTTTACGAGGAGGAGGAGGAGGAGGAGGTTGTTGTAGTTGGGGTTAGGTGTTGTAACGGGGAAGGTTTGGAAAATGAGCTGGTGTGTTGCCTTGCAAGAAAACAAAAATGAAAGCTTCGTTCTTCTTCTTCTTCTTCATGCTTCCTTCTTTACATTTCTCTATTTCGAAGAGGAGAGAGGATGAGGATCTCAAGAGTGCTCGTAAAAGCTTCGTGTCCTTGCGGTCATCCTTCGTCTCGACTCAGACGACAAGGTCTTCCTTCCTCTCAAACTCCTATGAGTTTTCGCCTATCTCTAACCAAAGTAATTTCCCTTTAGCAGATTACTATGAGTATTAAAGGGGATCGTTGAACGATAGAGAACGAGATCAATTTGAAAAGAAAAAAAGAAGGAAGGAAGGAACGAAGTGAGGAAGATGATAAGAAAAGTACAAAATGTATAAAAACAAACGAATAAAATAAGAATAGAAGTAGGAGAGAGCTAGTGGTGGTGGTTGGTTGGTGGACACCACGGGGTAAAGAGTAGGCTCGAAAAGTAGACCACATTGATATTCGTGGCGCATCCGAAAGGCAGAAACAGCCGTTGTCTCGCATCGCGTCCCCCTTTCGTAAAATCCTACCACCACCACCACCATAACTACCACCACAACCACTACCACCACAGTAACGTAGCAGCTAGTAGTAGCAGTACCACCATGAACTTACCAAGCCGATCTCTACCCTACGGACGCGCGCATTCCGATCTAATTCAATTTCCAATCAACAGCCAATCAATTGATTCGAATTCAGTATACACGAGAAACGGCCGACTCGCGTTCGACTGCTGCATGTTGAGAAGCTGCTGCTGGTGCTGTTACTGTTACTGTTACTGGCTGCCACTGTTCCACCAGTTTGACTATCTCTTTCTCACTCTTGTCCCTACCCCACCCTCTCTCACTGGGCCCCACCATTTCTGCTGTCTCTTTTCTTTATACTATCTTTTTCCACTCCCTGGGAGAGTCACGTACGCCTTCGAACTCGGGGAATTAGCTTTTTACGCCTCGTAATATCGCGCGAGGTGTTAAGTGGAACGGAGAACCTCTGCTAGTATTTTAATTGGCTGGCACGTGCTATCTTACACGCAATGGAGCAAGGAGTAGTTGGCCTCTCTCTTCTTCTCTTTCTATTTCTTTCTTTCTTTCTTTCTTTCTTTTTCTTTTTAAAACAAGCAGGCATTATCGTTCGTGAAAAGGGACAAGACGAGAGGAATGATCGCTACGAATAAAGGCACGCGATGCTTTGCTCAAAATAACACGAGCAAAGGACAAGGACCGAATAAGTGGCAACAGTCGCCAACTTCAAAGTCAAGTTTGTACGTTCGTACGACGACGAGGCACACACACATGTATGCATGCATATCCGCGTGTTTTACTCGCGTACGTAAATACGTACGTGGTACGGGGAATGCGATTGAATTATTATTACGTAGTATCGTGAAATAATTATCGAATATTCTTTAATCACCTACAAAATTGAAAAATCTTCATAAACTTTCCGTATATGTCAACACTGTAGACTAAATATGCTTATCTATACTTGTTCATTCTTTTTCTACAACATATTTACATCGATTAAAGAGTACTCCCGAATAAGAGGTAAAAAATGAGAAAGAACTTCAAGTCAAGATACTTCTCTTCCTCCTCCTCCTCCTCCTCCTCCTCCCTTTCTCTCTTCCCTATCTTCTTCCTTGGTCTTCGGTGGCCTACCGCACCTCCTGCATAATGCAGCACGGCAACGAGTTCAGCCAGCAAATGTTGGACGCTAATACATCTTGATGATAGATAGGAAGCATGTGTTTGGTCTTCGCAATGAAGCCGAGAGAGGGATGTCGGAGGAGGAGGAGGATATTGTGGAACTGGGTGGTGGTGGTAGAATTTCAAGGGGGGTGGCAATGGGGATGCTGCTTCTGATGATGGTGGTTGTGAGGGTGGTGCTGGCTGGTGGTGTCCGCGACGGTGGCTGCCACCAAGCCAACGTAGACGCGAAACCTTCCCTTCCTGACTTTGGGGTTGGTGCTTGGAGGGTGGAACTCGAGGGAGGGAAGGAGAGGGGGGAGTTTGGCGGAACTCGAACTCGGGGGATGATGCTAGGCAGCTAGCTGCTGTACGTTCTACGTTCGGCGACGTTCACTCGCGAATTCCAATGCCGAGCACGTTCCCGTCAGACGAGCGTACGTGCGACACGACTACGCTTTTACGCTACTCTCTTTCCAACCCTCCTCCTCGCTTGCCACCTGACCGTCCTCCACCTCCTCATCCTCCTCATCCTCCTTCTTCTCATCCGCATCCTCATCCTCCCTTTTTCCTCCTTCTTCTTCTTCTTCTTCTTCTTCTTCTTCTTGCTTTACCATCAAACAGAGTCCACCCTCTTCTTCCTTTCCAACCCCCTTTCCCACACCCCTCAACCCCCCGCCTGCCCCTTTGTCGAAACCCTACGAGAAGACTCCTTCGCTTCTCTACCGACCACCCTTTCTTAACTTTCTTATTGCTTGCCTATCCTTCTCCTCCTATTACTCTCCTCCGTTCCACCCCCCCCCAACCTCCACATTTCTCTTACCACTCTCTTCTTCTCTTCTTCTTCTTCTTCTTACCACACCCCAGCAACCCTCTTCCCCTTTATACACACACGCTCGCACGCAATTGCAATATTCTTGATGGCACGATCTATCCCCCTTTTTTCTTTTCTAATTCCCATTGAACATTCGATAACGAGGGATATACTCGAAAAAAGTATCTAGAAATGGAGATACCCCCTTTTTTCTTTTTTATTTAAGAATTTTTATGAAGTCTACTTAAGTCGTGCGTTTTATAAAATACACGTGACGAATTGTTACGAATGATAGTAAAAGAATTAGGATTGTACGATTAATATTGGGATGTGATTTTAATTAATCGTAATATTTCTAATATCTATAATAATCTACTTTACCGACTCCGCGACGTTAATAATTTACCGACTGATATCTATAGTTACCGACAGGCGTTGATAATTTACCGACTGGTGTCCACAATTACCGACCGAGAATAATCGTCTCTTGTTACCGACGAGTGTCGATAACAAAGAACACTGCGATTATCATTTCAACCGAGGAGGGAAAATATGAATAATCGAAAAAAGAAATTGAAAATAAAATCTCACCGTAATTCGATTAATTTGATCGTCGAGAACGTGAGGTTGTTTCAATACGATCTCGTAAGCCATTAGCCTGTCGTGAGATGCTTTAAATTCCAACAACATAGCTGATAATTCCTTATGAAGTGAACTCGCCATTCGACTTTCCTCCACCCGGGAAGCTAACGATTCCCATCTTTCTATTGCACCTGGAAAAAAAGAAAATAAAAAGAAAATTAAGAAAACAATTCAAATAAGAATTAGAAAAAAAAAAATGATGAAACGGTACAACGTTAGCGGATAGGAAATTGGTGCAACAAAAACAACAGGGGTGTACAATAATAACAGGTACAACCAGTTTGTCCGGAGTTATAATCGGCATTTTAAACTTGTCCTTGTTGACCACCAAGAACAGAAGGGGGACCACCAACCAACCTACTGCCTATTGTCCATGAACAACACATGGGTTTCTACGGTAATCCGACATCCTCGTTATAAACGAGATATTTAAGGTCAAGCTGCTTATATCTACGTATAGTACGTAAGTTAATATATATATATATATGTATATACATAAGATGAATCGCATGTGCGGCTTCCATGACCTCATTTATTTCCTACTTTTCCTTTTTCTAACTATTATATTACTAACAAAAAAAAAAACAATTATTTCAAAACTAAGTTTCATTCTTCTTATCACCGATAATTATCTTTAAACGGACTTGAATTATTTGCTCGACGATACATTTAGTTCCCCCCATTCACCCCCCCTATCCCCACCCATTTAGTCACCAATGAATTTCTATCATCGTTGACTTTTTCTTTTTTTCTTTCATCAAAGATTATTTATTTGTTTTACTCGTACTCCGTTGCTTTGCTTGACTTGCTTGCTTTGCTTACTTTCACCAATACATCTTAAGAAGAAAAGATCGCTAAACGTCGATAAACATATGCGCAAGCAGAGCATCGATAAATCCTCCTCTTCCTCCTCCTTCACCTCCTCCTCCTCCTCCTTCTTCACCTCCTCTTACTCTCTCATACGAGAAATGATATCGTAAACGATCGAGAAAATATATATTTGAATGAGAAAAAGAAATATCATCGTCATTATCCGATCGTATGAAGAAGGTAGAAAAAAAAAAGGTAAGAGAGAGAGAGAGAGAGAGAGAGAGAGAGAGAGAGAGAGGAGAGTACGAAGACTTCTTTAAGAGAAAGTTTTTAACCGTACGGATTATTTCATTTACCATAGAAGAATAACCCGCAAACACACAGCCGTGTATTTCTCGCGGTGTTTATTATAATACTCGGTGTAAAAAATTATATTTTATTGGTGTACGAGAAAACCTAGCAATTATTATTCATTCTCATAAATAATCAAACCTACGATATGGCAAAATATAATCTAAATATTGAGAAAAAATAAAAATTTTTCTAAGAAATGAATCACTCATTCTAATATATTAAACAACTATGAGATAAAAATCCCGTTGTTCTCCTAAATCGACCTAAATCCTATCACTTAGAAAGGGACACAAAGAAACACGAAAGGTATTTTTAAGAAATAAGAAAAAAAAAATAAAGGATCAAATCTTATTATCGTTGGTGTTAGTGGTGTTTTCAAGGATGACGAAATTTCATTCTATAAGAAAGAAAAGAAAAATGTTGAGGTCTAAAAGAAAGGAGGAAGAAACCTGTTCCCGAAAATAGAAATACCTGATTGGTTGACCGTTCACGATTTAAAAAAAAAAAACACTTTATAACCCTCTTCCCACATTATATTAACCGAACGAGATTTTCTATTCGAATAAATAGTAATAAAATGGTATACGTATATACTTGGACGTATGTTGTTGAATGATCTACAATTAAAAATAAACGATAGAAAATAGGTTGTGAACGATAAAGAAAAAAAAAGAAGAAGAAAAAAAAGAAAATAGATCAGTTAATGTGTTATAAGAACATCCGGTAAAGAAAATATATAGATCTATCTATTTTATCTAATGCAATCGTTTCGTTCGTTCGTTCGTTCGTTTGATCGGCACGCAGGATAAAACTAAAGCATTAAAACACACGCGCGACTTATACACAAACGGAAATTCATGGTGAAAAGCCCCGTAGTAATCCCCTCTCTGTCTCTATCTTTCTTTCTTTCTTCTTCTTCTTCTTGTCGCTTATTAACCTGCACTACTCGCAATTAGTCGGAATAAGACCGTGAAACACATCACGAATGAAACAACAACAACAACTACTACTACTGTGAAACTAATCGACAATATTACTATTTACTTACACACATATAAAATAATATAATGATTCTACGAAGATATTATATTTTTTTTTTTCTATCTATATTGTAATCAATAAAATCCTTTCTAATAAAACAAAAAAAGAACCACATTGCCGAGAAAGTTCGTGCCAATTTTTCATGGTATATTTTTATTTATATTCGAATATAAATCAAATATAAATATTTTCCAATCGATTGTGAACTGATGCATTTTTTGTAGAAATTCTTACACAATTGTGATTTGTAAAATGCGAATTAAATGATAGATCCAGTTTAATAACTATTGTTTGTTGCTTTCGTTAATTAAAATCAAATTGTTTTTCGGCACACACAACAACACATTCTCAGTGCCATTACCAATACTATTTACTCGTTACGATATTAAATTCAAATATAAATTCGTGTAAATAATTTGATAACAACAACAAACAAAAAAACTAATTGAATCTTAGAAGAGTCGAGATATTACACACCGAAATAAAATCAAAAGAGAAAGAAAGTGTAAAATGAAAGTTAGAAAAGAAATCAAAATAACGAATAAGAAAAGTAACTCACTGAGAGCTGTTAGAAAAGATGATTGGTGTTAATTTAAAACACATATTTCTTTTGTACAATGTACAAACAAAAATATCAAAATAAATCGAAACGAATGTGCAAATTTAACAAAAAAAAACCTATAAATAATACACGCGTTTCAAAAAATATATACATATAATCGTGAATAAATACAAATTATATCTATGCAAAATAAATTGAATACAGGTGTGTGTGTGTGTACTTAAAACAACAACAACAACAAAAACAACATCAATTGAACACCGTAAGAAAAAAATTATAATATCATATCGTAAAAATAATGAAATGCATTGGGTGCATACAATATACGTAACAACATAATACAATAACGTCATAACTTTTAAATTAAATCATGATCGAATTACAACGTGCTTGTTAATAGCCACAGAAATAAAGAGAGAGAGAGAGAGAGAGAGAGAGAAAAGTAGGAACAGTATGTGATCATCACTGAAATTATCAAGTAAATGCGCAATATCTATGTTCGTATGTGTCCAAAGTTATATATACACATATACACACACCTAATACACATATTCTAAAATTCAGTTTTCAAGTATCATATATATATATATATTATAATATATACAAAATTTCAAAATGCTACGTACGTCGTTGGTTTTCACCTTTTTTCCTGCCGTTATCTTTGACGTCAGATGATTTAACGATCATAGCAATCCCTTCTTTCGCGTTTTTTTTTTTTTATTTTTAATATCACTCGTTATAAATCTTTTTTCAAAACTCTTGTCAAAATGTAAATAATAGAGATATACCACGCGCGTGTATGTTCTTTTTCTTTTCTTTTTTTTTAAATGTTCTTTTACAATCTTCACAATCTTATTTCTTTTTTTATTTCTCGTGCAAGACGATGATCGATTATTCACATGACGTCGTGTTATAGTTTATTATTATTATTATTATTTGGAAATACACTGAAAAATTAGTTGAACACCGAATTTGATTCGTGAAAAATTTGTTTAAACGAATATCACGTTGATATGTTTAATATATATAATTGAATTGAATAGAATTTAATTCTAATAATAATAATATGTATTATAAGAGAAAATATATTTAAGATAAAATCTTTCGTGTGTTAATACGTTGTTACAACTACGAATGTGTTCCAACGCGCGTCTGAGATCGAATGCCATTTCGCGGTTAGGCGAAAATGCTCGAACACTATGTTCGTGTGCTTTCGCTCTTATAAGGTGAGAGACGGGCCCACACCGTTCACACATATATATATATATATATGTTCTTGCACAAATGCGCGCGCGCCCACGTACTCTCCCACACGTACAACTGTTTTAATTGAAAAAAAGAAAAAAACAAGAAAAAAGAAAAAATAAAACAAAACAAAAAATGAAATGCATGCATATATATATATATATATTTATGCATTTCCAATTGATTTATTTCAATGCTTACACTTAACATATAATTTAAATATGTATATATATGTGTATGTGTATATGTGTATATAATAAATCATAGTTAATCGAGAGAATGTGTATAAAAAAAATAATCTGTATCTATTTGAAATAACTTAAAATGGTAAGACAAGTTTTAATCAAGTTTCCATTGTAAAATAAAAAAACTATCTTAATCGCCCGCGCAATATTTTGTTTCATACTACGATAATCTTTAACAAGACTACGTGAATCGTAAAAATCTTGTTTAAATACGAATTGAAAAATCTATATAATTATTTTATTAATAGGTTGATTCCTCCTCTCGTAGAGAAAATAAATAAATAAATGCGTTTGTTTATTAATATAATCATTACAATGCACACAAAGAACATACTTCCAAGTGTAATTAATAAGGGATGATGATGATAATGATGATACAAAGGGGATGTTCGAAAAGGAAAAATAATTATTTAAAAAATTTCATTTGTATGTGTGTGTATGTTAATTCATACTTTTTTCGTCGAGTGTGTATAGAAAACATGCAAGTGTACTTCAATCAAATCGTGCAAAAAAAAAATATACAAAATATACAAAACAAATTCTAAATTAAATGAGGACAAAAAAAATATATTATAATATACAATTATATATATATGGAATAATTGAAATGGTAAAATACTGAAAACAATCGGACCCCCCTAATGCTAGGAGGAAATAAACATGAATAAAATATTACTCAATATAATAATTAATAAAATATTTATAATAACGAACGAATTGATATTTAATTTACGACGTTTAATTAGATTATACTCACCACGAACTTGCTTCGTATATTTTTCAGTCCTGAATGATCCACTAATCGATTCTAGCAACGTGTTCAGGCATCTCAAGTTATCCCTGCACGCACTTTCCACTTCGACCTGCGAACAGGATTAATACTAAATCAATCTAACATGTATATATATATATAATTTCGTTATTATTCTATAAGTAATTTAATTTTGATTTTATTTAAATATAGAACACAAATATACAAGCGTGAACATCCAAATATTTTTGCAATACCATAACATTAAATATTAAAGGGCCTATCAATTTTTCATCTAACAGTTTCAAAATAATTATATTCATTTGAATTTATATAAATATTAATATTATTTATGTAAATGTGTAGGAGAGACAACTAATTACTAAGGTCAATCAATTTTTTGTTTATTTGATCTAATCGTAAATTGATTATTAATAAAATGTTTTTTACCATAATTAAATATTACTTTTTCTTTTTGTATATATTATAATTTTTAATATAAAAAAGAAAATGAATAAAGAAATTTGTTAACTACGACATACGAACAACAACGAAATTAGGACAATGCATCTTATTTATTTTTTGTTTTTTTTATATCACGAACACGTCCATTGAAAAGCATAAAAAGGATTTTATTTGTTTTTTCTTTTTTTTTGTTTTTCATGCAACGTTTAACACATACTAAAAAAAAATGTGATACCGCTTACATAAATTAATTATGTTTCTTCTCGCACATTTTCTGATATATATTAAATTTATATTGAAATTTATTTGATCTTAAAATAATACTGTTGTTTTATTACTGTTGTCTCTTGGCAGGATTAAAAAGCAGACAAATGGTAGGAATGACACAATAGGTGAATACAAACGGTGAAGAATGTCGCTTTTATCTTTCTTATCAATTATTTGCGATACAATGTGTTGATTGTACTAATCTAATTGAGAGAGAAAAAAAGATAATGCTAAGTAACAGTCATCATCATGTCTCTCTTTCTCATCTTTTCTTTTCCATACTAATTAAATTTATACACGAACACTTACAAACGAAGTTTATATAAAAATACGTGTGTTTTAATTATTAAATTATAAAAAAGAAGCACTTATGGCACACACATCATGCTTAGAGCCACACACTCTCGCTGCTAATTAATTATATAATTATAATTTTAACACGAGATACAAATTATAAAATAAAAAAATAAATAAAAAAGCGAACAAAACTATAATTGTTAAAATATATTTTTTCATTCTTCTTCTTCTTCTTCTTCTTCTTCTTTATTCTTCTTTTTCTTCTTCTTCTTCTTCTACATATTCTTTTCTTTTGTCGTACATTTACATAAATGATTAATACTATAAACGTAAAAAACTAAAACTAGGCTCTAGAAAATAGGGTAATAACTTTGCCAGAAATGTTACCCCGTAAATGATTGAACCATGCCCAAAAGCGTAAATAAAAGTATTGCAAAAGCGTGGTGCGTTCATCGGCAATAGGATTAGAAATACGTACACAATCTTGCGGAAGGGTTCCATTAGATCTTACGAAAAGATTTTCGGCTAGGACGCATTGCGATTGTGATTTGTCAAGGACATTTCTAATGTCCTCGATATCGCTGTCACTGTCTTCCGTAGTGTCCGTTGTTACTTCCTGAAAAAGAAAAAAAAAAAGAAAAGAATAAAAACACACCAAATAAAGCAAAATTAAAAAAAAAAAGATATTTTATAATTTAACATATTATAACGTTTTATAACATCGTCATCGTCATCATCATCTTATCGCGAGTGGTTTTGTAATCATCCCACCACTTAACGTCCACGTTGGCAAGATCAAGGTCAACCGTGCCAAAGTGAAAGGAAGAATCTCTATCAGGAAAGTGAAGTTTATTACGAGATAACTAAATTTTTCTGTTTTTTTTTTTTATCTATCAGATAATTTATATACACTTTCTTTCAATAAATTCTTTTAAGGATCAGAATTTATCAATTATGCGAGAAAAAAAAAGATTTTACTTTGAAAACAGAAAAAAGAAAAAACAATTAAGAAACACAACTGTGCGCATTGAGGAGATTAAAGATTTTATTCTTGCACAATAAAATTCAGGATTCGAAATTGTTTGTATGCATTTGTCTCTGTTGTGTTGTGTGTATCCTTTTATTTTTTTTTTTCGTTTACTAATAATAAAATCTATTATTATCGTCGCAATACGATTGGATGATTGAAATGAAATTCGATTTGGAAAAAAGAAAAAAAGAAAAAAGAACAAATGAATTTACAAGAAAAACATGGATACTTGATCGAATATGAAAAATAGAATGGCACGTACATGGCGCATGCGATTTCGGGGCATGACTGCAGAACTACCAGGAAGGGCGCTCATGCTACTGGATGCGCAATCCGATTGGCTGTCGAGGAAATTTCTATAATCATCGCCAAATTCCAACAATCTTCTTGCCGTTTCAACGTCCGGTGCTTCGCTGTACGTTTCGCTCATATACTTTTCCTGCAAATTAATATAAGATCTCATTCATTTATTTTTTCATTTATTTCCAAATACCAAAGGTAAATAATAAAAGTAGGTCTGCCAAAATAAAACTATAAGTATAGTAATTAACCCTTTCGTTACCAGTGACTGATTTATGAAAATGGTGTCCCCATCCATGCACCAAAAAGAAAAAACATCCATATGAACAAGAAGAAGAATTGTACCGCCAATTAATAATCGAAAGGGTTAAATTACAAGAATTAGGATAAAAAAAACAAATAAAATTGTACCTGATAATTATCCCAAGCTTGCTCGGAGAAAGAATTATTACCGAGACTATTCATTTCTATATCGCTGTCTACGTTTGATTGACGATTGCAAAGTTCTTTGCTATTTAGCACGGTGTCTAATAAACTGTCTTCGTAAGTGGAACAACCTTTGATGCAACTACTGCGTTGATCATCTTCCGCGTCATTCGATGCTACGAAGTCACGACAGCAAGGCATTGTGGCAAGTATCAAAGAAGAGGATGGATCACTGCTGCCCACAGCCAACGTCGTTGTTTCTGTATTTAACTGTTGATGAACTGTACATCCTGAGAATGAACCAGATTTGACGAGAGTAGTACTAGTCGAGTGCCCGTAACATTCTCTCGGAACAACTGCAGCACGCAATACGCCATTAACAACACGATTGGCGTTAGTTTTGCGAGGTGATCTTTGTTGATTTAAACTACCATCGCTTCCTGCCGAATGATGATTTCCGCTAACGCATTCGGAACTAGAACCACTTTTCCGACCCTATACAGAAACACAATGGAACGAACGAGCATCGTCATAAAATGGTCGAGTCAAATATTAATTTATAATTGGTGAAAAAAATTAAAAAGACCTTTCGTCAATTCTTACCAAGTGTTTCTTCCTCAATCTACTTTTCTTCCTACGTAAGGAACTATTTCTCGCTGTACGACCATCTTGACAAATGATCGATTCCTCCAACAACGTACAAGTTGAATTATTAAATGACTTAGGCGAACCACTGCAGAATAATATTTAAACATTTGATATTATATCATCTTGTGTACATTTATTAAATGATAATCATTATTTAATTAATACTTACGCGGCATCCAAGGAAATAGATTTGGTTGGAGGCGAGACTACAAGTTGATGCAGTGCTGTCTCAGATTGCGAGATCGAGAATTGTGAGATAGAATCGTTGACCTGATTCAAAGCGGAGCTCGAAGCTATCTGCGATATGCAAGAAACGCTCCAAGGTCTAGAACCGTTGGTTTTCTGTCTGGAACGCATAACAACTTTGGACGTGCTACTACTACCACCGCTATCCAACATCATAACCGGACGATTTTCATTAACCGGTGTTTTATCTAAATCTTCTATTATTTCTTGCGACATTGACTGGGATTGTGCACAGCCTAGAGCACCGCTTTCAAAGCGACGATAGGTCGCGACACTACTCTGAAGATCTTCTGACGAGACTGATTGCCTCTCCCCATCGGATTCCTCTGTCGTGTATTCCCCACTCGCGTCACAGCTATCTAGGGACTATAATAAAACGACATTAATTGGGTAAAAGAAGAGGGGGACGAGCACAACTAGATCACAAGTGTCAAGAAGAAGAAGAAGAAGAGTAAGTGGGAGGAAGAGAAACACGTCATAATAAAAAGAACAGGATGCAACACCTACCTGCAACAATCCACCACCGTTTCTCGCAACATCGTGACCCCTTGTAGACGAGTTCATTCTAAGCCATTCCTTAATACGAGCATATTTGGCACGATGATTCATCGCGGTTCCCTTTTTTTCCTCAAATATTAAAGGTGGAAACGTACGGGGAAAATTAGATTGTCTCTCCTCCCTAACTAATTTTTCAACTTCCTTTATCAGCCTTCCTATGCTCACTTTGTCGCTCTTCGCATCGTCATCGCTATCCTTTTCCGGAGCATCCGTTATCGTTTCTGCTGTTACTATTGCAGAACCCTCCTCCTCCTCCTCTTCTTCCTCTTCCTCCACCTCTTCTTCCTCTTCTTCCTCCTCCTCCTCTTCCTCCTCTTCCTCTTCCTGTTCATCGTGCTCGACATTCTTCATCAGTCTATTACATATTCGTTCTTTATCAACCTCCTCCTCATTCTCTTTGACATCAGCCATCCTCCTCCTCCTATCATCATTCTCAACGAATCTAACATTTTCCGTCACACTGACTCGCGGGGTCTCGTTGAAATCCAATCGAACGACCACGTTGGTCTTCCTTTCTTCGGTAGAAACATAATTATTAGCACGAGATGACGTGTAAGTCCATTCCTCCTCGGAAGAATCATCCACCATGTTTGTGGATTCTTCGTTTGCCTGACAACAATCTACCTCGGAATCCGTGTCCAAATGTTTGAAGTAAAATATGGCGCAATTCTTAGACTTTCTGTCGGACCTACAAATATTACAAACACGTCGTACAATTTTTTGTTAATATTGTAACAAACCAAAAAACACACACACAGATTGAGAAAATAATGAATGAATTTTTAGATTATAAAAATAATCAGTGAATATTATTGTACAAAAAACCACACAAATTGGGGAAAATAATGAATGAATCTTATTGTACAAAAAAAGAACACACACAGAGAGATTGGAAAAATAATAAAATTAATCTTGTTGATTAGGTTTAGAGTAGAATATTTGAAGAAAAAATTAATTTCTTACGTGTTAAACGATGCAGTTTCTTCAACTGGCAATACACTTGTCGACGGAGTCGGTGAACGACGCCTCTTCAAAGTTTCCTTAGACGATACGGATGATTCTTCTTTCGTCTGTTCAACCGTCTGCTGCTGATTTCGTACTATAGTCGTCTTTGACGACGTCATCGGTACGGTATTAGGTGTCGGTGGCATGTCGTCGTCTTTTTCTTCTTCTTCTACGTCAGCCTCTTCACCCTGATCACCCGTTTCTATCGTTAGACTAGTATTAATGTGCGATGATATTCTATTAGAACAATTTTCAGCTTCCTCGTATCTAGCATCCATCACACAGAATTGACATAATTCGTCCTGCAACAATAAAAAAGAACAAAATCTTTATTCAAACATCTCAACAACAAGAACAACAATAAAAAATATGCATTGATCCAGAATCGAACTTCTACGTTAAATTGCAAAGTTTCTCACTCGAGGTCATTGAACCCTCTCTCTCTCTCTCTCTCTCTCTCTCTCTTTCGTGAGATTCTTTCGCAAGCCGATCTTTCGTCTCTCTTGTGAAACGTTACATTAACTTTGCAAACGTGGAAGAGAGAAATGAAAGGAATTTGATAAACGAACCAAAAAATAATTATATAAAAAAGCGTAGCAGAAAAAAACGAGAAAGGGGAAAGGGAAGAGAAAAAGATATATATATATATATATATAAAAAAAGCAAACAAAAAAAATAAATCTAGACTTTCGCCAGGTAATGCGAGATTTTGTAAAAGGTCCCGAAGCCAAACAAGAACGAAGAGTAGTAGTGTCGTTGCTGGCAGCCAGGTAGAAATCCAATGATGCACGTGCGCGTCCAATTTCTTAACGCACGTTTCTTTCTTTTTTCCCCCCTTCCCCTCCCCTCTCTCTCTCACTATTTCACCCCGTTTTCCTGCTCAATGAATAGGAGGAGCGCCGCAGAATTAAGCAGAAAAATTCTTGAAAATCAAAGTTTCAAGAATGAATAGAAAAAAAAAAGAAAAGACAAGACAAGACCAGCTGTTCGAATGCAATAATAAAATCCGCGAATTAATTAGCAAACAATTGCCTCTTAATCTTCTTTTTTACACTTACACTGTTGAAACGACCGAATTTCGCGTTAAACAACAACACTCGAAAAACATTATCGAGCAATGAGGAAAAGTAAAAGTAGAAGAAACAACGGGGGGTGGGTGGTGGGTGGTATGTTGGATAAAGGAAGAAGAGAAGAGTGAAATTATTGGTCAAGGAACAGCAACACGGGACCTCGAATGAAACAACGACGACGACGACGACGAAGTGTGCAGCACACCGTGATGACTGAGAAATATTCGTGCTGGCATAGCATCAAACTGTGTTTCGTTCCTTCCACCTCAACTGAGAGAATTCCCCTACTCCTCCTACCTTCCTACATTTTCCTACCTTCACCCCCACTACAATCCTTTCGCCCTCTCCCCTGTCCCTGGGCCCCTCTTCACTCCCAGGCCCAACTCTTTGCTTCCCCTTCCTCTACCCCTACCCCTGCAACGGTAAGACAACAGTCTGCACACTAATCCCCCAACTCTTTGCCGATAATTACTGACTCGAAAGAAAATCGGCGTCATAATTACAAACGCGTAGAGATAGATAGATAGATATATACTTGTTAATTATCTGCAACGTTTTCTAACGATTTCAAACCGAAAATAGGTTAAAACACGAGCCGATAGATTACAATCGAATGAGATAATTAAAACAAGATAGAAATGGAAGTCAGGATAGATGCATGATGATTTTGTAGAAAATATTTATAATTCGAAAATAGAAAAAAGAAACTACCAATAATCATTAGATCACAAATTGATAAATAAAGTACAAACCTCAACGAGGAATGGAGAAAGGTTGGAAAATATTTTAAGCCGGATGCAAAAGGGATAGAGGTTTTAAGAAGAGTTATAAAGAAAATAAAGGAAGCAGAGAAGAAGAAAGAAGAGAAAATTGTATATAAAAGTGTAAAAAAGGAAATAAAATTTAGTTTTATTTTCAGTCTTGTTTTAAAATTTCAATGTATTAAGATAGTATATATATATATATATATAATAATTGTTTGTTTGAATTTTGGAATTTCTGAATTTTTGTAAAAAGTAAAAATGTATCGAAAACCCTCCAAAACCCGAGTATAAATAAATAAAATAAATAATAAATACAAACCTCGAAATAAGATCCTTCTTCATCGATTGATCGATTCTCAGATGAAGCATCGCTGTCTGAAAAATCGTTTCTCGAACTGTTCGTACCGTTCGAATCTTTCCGTACTCGAGACCTAAGACGCTTTGTTTGCTTCGAACGAAGATACTTGGCAATAGTAGTAGTAGTAGTATTCGTATTCGTATTAGTATTAGTAGTAGTAGTATTGCTGTTAGTGTTCGTAGTTGTCGGTGTAGTAGTAGTAGTAGTAGAGGTAGGAGATTCTCTTCCGGAGCCACAAGATTGTCTGCTACGACTCAACCGAGGTTGTTTCGTGACCGGCTCCTCATCGCTCTCGCTACTGCATTGGCAAGAAACACCACTCTGAAAAATATACGAAGGATATGTGATGCACATACATAGACATGTAATATTATACACTAATATATATTCCAAAACCTATACAGGGTGTACAATTTCAATTAATTATTTCCAATTATCTAAAATCAATAAAAAAATGTATTTATCACCATCACCATCATACCGGTTTTTGATTTATAATGAAATTTCTTTTATTATATTCTTCAGAGATTGGTCGGGATTATTTTTTTGTATTCTTTAAACTTTAAACTAGTAGCTATCAATATGTTATCTTATGTGTGTGTGTGTGTAATTCAAATGGAAACAAGACACCCTGATAATGTACACGTTAACCTACCTAACATGCAGGAATTATCAAAACAGACTACTTTTATCGTCTGATAAAATCGTCACTATGGAAACGATAATAGTCACGGATTTTCCCATGTTTTCTCAACGCGTTTTACCTAACCAACATATAAATTCCCCTTCGAGTTGATAAAGGAAAAAGTAACCGAAAAATGTAAGAAAAGAAAAGAAAAGAAAAGCTTAGAAAAAGGTCAAACTAATTCAAGAAGTAAGGTATGTTAAGTTTGCGAGTATAACGGGGCCCCTCCTTCATCTTTCTCTATATTCCATCTTTTTAAATATTGTTCGTAAGGAATTCTTACCTGGACTTCTTGTAAGAAGAAATCTCTACGAACTCCACTCGATTGCATTCATAGTTTATATCTTGGTATTTTAACGTTAAACCTATACAATACACGCGTATATTATATTCGAATATATCGAATGGGATCTGTCTGCCATTTTTGTAATTCTACACAATCGACGATTCGTTAAATATTTTTTTAATCTAATTTTTATTACAATTATTATAATTTATTGTACGGGACAAATTTTGTATAATTTATTATTAACACCAATTCATCATTTTCTAACATTCGATCGTAACAAAAATAAACAAAAAACTGCCTAACTCGAATTAAAAAAAGATCTAATCAATTAAATCAAAGTTATACGTGTATACCGTAAAACTATTTGAACGGTGGTTATTAGAGGTTCGGTGTTACAACAACTCGTGCACCGTTAGAACGATATGAGAAAAAAAATTGGTGAAGAATATTTTTTTCTTTTTTTTTTCTTTTTGAAATGAATTCAACAAAGATCGGTCGTACGAAGGAAGGAAGGCTTCGAGAACAAATCCGATCTTTTTTCCAAGGTGGGTACTGATCGAGAACAAGGTATAATAAGATAGAGGTAAAGGTAACAGAAAGAGAGAGACACACACACATACATACATACATACACACAGAGGAAATTTTTCTAACTGGGTATCCTGTGGAACAGGATAACTCATTGCATAAAAGCTATCTATCTATCTCTCTCTCACTCTCTTCCCCGTAAGAAACAAAAGCCGTGCAGCAACAGCAGCTCGGAAGTCATGCATCGATACACTCAAGTGCCAAACGACAAGTACTCACACATACGTAACACGACGTTTGATGATCTTGATCGACCTTTTTTTTTCTCATTTTAATATTTTTTAATGAACAAATCTGATCAACTAAACTTTAGAATGATGATTATATTCCTAGTCAAATAAAATGAAGAAAAAGGATTCCAAGAAGTAAGAAATTCAGGATAATACTTTCCTACATGAATAACTAACTCTAATCATCTTTAAGTTTGTATTCTCATCGTTACCGTAATTATCTTTGAGAAAGGTAACAAACAGTGGTAACAGAGTAACACATCAGCAACAACCAGCAGGAGCACTAAACAGCAGCAGCAACAACATCCAATGAAAAGTCTGAATTTAGGACATCTTCGATGCTGAATAAGCTGATCTCGCGTGAAAGTTTTCGATGATTTATTGTGTCTTTCGTATGAAGAGATAAAAGCTAGCTAGCTAGCTAGCTAAGCTAAGCTAGACTGTTAGCTAGCATCCATAAATATACAACACATGGGCATGGATAAGTGTTGGTTATATCTCAAAGTGAAACTTATTAGTCATCGAGGGCAGGAATATTATATCGATTGGTACAGAAATTCTAATGATTTAGTTGTTGTTCCTTGGACTTGAATATTAATGATTTGATTTGATTTGATTTTGTGTGATTTGATTTGATTAAGTTGCTTACCTTGTTGCTGGCTCGGGATACCAAAGTTTCTATATGACACTGCCATTCGAGTGCTCGTAAAAAAAGAAGATGCCAGCGACGCTCGAGCGATCTTGCAATTCTCAATGACTGGGATGACTGTTGTTGTTTTTGTTGTTTGAAAACTATCTCGCTCAATTTCACGACAGAAGATACGATACGCCCGTGTGCCTCTATGTCTCGTTGAAGTATCTGAAAATAAACGATTCATTTTCAAACATTGAGAAAAAAATCAGTACGAAATAATAATAATCCTGGGATAACTAGAAATGATACTTTCAGAAAAAAAAAAAGGGAAAGAGAGACATAAGATAAAAAAAGAGAAGAAGATCCCATAGATCTTTGATTGGACACTGTGTGACTTTAAAAAATACAGAAAAAAAAAATTACTACTTGACATGTGACCCCTTCTCCTTTTCCTTCTCCTTTACCATTAACCGTTAAATTATACCCAACGAAGCTGCAGTCAATCCTCAGTTTCTTTCTCACGGTTGCTATTTCGATTTCAACGTATGCCGCTGTACCGTCGTTTCAAAATAATTAGGACGAAATACATGTATGAGTGAGTGAGTGAATGAATGTATGTGTGTGTGAGTTGATAATTAAAAAATATGCATGAATAGTATCATTGTTCTTTAGAATCAAAATTGGGATGATAATTTGTATTAATTATTTTGATCTCATATTGGGTATGCTGATTTTTTTTAATTGAATTTAATTAACAGATATATATTGTTAAAGGAAAATAATAATAATAATAATATCGTGGTATCGTTGATCGAATATTATAAAATTGTGAAACAGAAAAAAAAGAAAAAAAGGGCTATGTTTAAAAGCATTGAGTCACTTCCTAGAGTCTTAAATCCATCAACGTTGTTTAGGTTAAACCGATAAGTTTGAAATAGCCTGATAAATTACAATAGTTATTTTAAGGATCACGAATGTTATGTCTTGCGGTTTGACGAACGAGTTCAATACCATTATTTGTAATGGGTGTAAAACGAAAGTATATATTCGTGAAGGCAAGAAAATTCGTCATTTAAAAAATACAAAAATAAAATAAAAATACACACGTGATTATCGAAATCAAAAACAAAATCCAAATTTTTCGGTAATATAATAATATGTCAACAAATGTAAACGTGGTTCGACGAATCCCTATTTTCTCTTTATATTTCTTATTAAAAAAAAAAAAAAAAAAAAA
>NW_014569689.1:125878-131413 GCF_001313835.1 Polistes canadensis | reverse complement strand
GAGGTACAAGAAATAAAATTAAAAAAAAAAAAAAAACAACACACCATAAAATAATGAATAAAGAATTCAGTACGATTAATAGATGTAAACGATTTATTGTTAAAATAGCAAAAGCTTTTCTTTCATAGATTTCTATAATACTTTCATCCACATCTCTTTATTACTTTCTTTATTTTCTCTCTTTACTTTCGATAAACTATTGAAGAACAAAATTATAGAACACACAATTTGAAACCATTATAATATATACGCCATCATTTCGCTTCGTCCATCTTCTTCTTCTTCTTCTTCTTCTTCTTCTTTTCCTTTTCCTCTCTCATAGAATTAATGTGGGCCGTGCCGATACTTTTTCTACGCCAACAACTATATATACATACATACATACACACACACATACATTTTCATACAATATTCACACATATATTATATATACATGGCATCACACATATATGATACATACATGTACGTGTGTAGTGCATGGGAAGAAGAAGGTTGAGAGTGAAGTAGTAAGCAACAGTAACAGCAACAGCATTAGCCGCTTTCTGAAAGACTGTATTCAACTGGAGGCGATCTTTCAAGGAGGAAGTACGATTAAGTGAAATGATCATTTTCCTGGCTTAGGCTAGGCAATAGGAGCCTACGATTATACCTGTTCTTAACGTTATAACTATTTTACATTTTTATTTGAAACACTGATCAAGAGGAAAAGCAAGCATCCATCATAGTTTACGCTAGATTTACCTAAGGATTCCCCCCCTCACCTTGATCTATCCAATCTCACTTCACTCATACATTTTCACATACACATTAATCTACATACACGTATCTTTGGGTAAAAACATTTAACCAGTAACTGACCTATAGGTGTTTGCACAGACAAAAAGTAAACGAGAGAACCCCATGAGATTAGTCACAAATGACATAAAATAAAATACAATGAAAATAACGGTGGACGTTAGATTTATTAAGTAGAAAAAAAAAAAAAAAAAAAAGGTAATAATAATAAAATAAACATATAATTATTATTATAATATTATACTCATTAGCAGCAGTATTCAACAAGTAATTTTATCTACCTAATTTTTGATTGCTGCAAATTGCATTTCAATTTAGAAAACAAATCATATGATGCGAGTTAAACAAATTTGATTATCTTAAGATCAATTTTTTATTTGTCTACACAAAATTATCGATCAAACCTGAATTGTTTCGTATGAAAATCTACCTGTACAAATATACAAAGATTGGGGGAGAACTAGGGGTGGTTTTTAGATTTATTCATTATTGGAAATTATGACTCGTATTTTGTTTTTTTGGAAGAATAACGTCAAGTAACGAGAGATATAATTCGAACCATAAGAAGACAAAACACATGAGCGAGAACGTTGGCCCGTTGCTGCATGATGGCAACGACCTCACAACACCATCATCGCGCATAAGGTCTAATTCATCCGTTAAACCACTTTAATTTCTACGTTCCCCGTTTCTACCAGCAGTCATCTCCTCTTTCTTCTCTCTATCTCTATCAGGGAAACAAACAGCCCTTTATTATTTTATTTTACATGGCTCATCCATCATCGTAGACTCCGGTTACCGACAACTACCAAACACACTAACACCAACACCAACCACCACGTGTTTTATCATTCTCTTTCTGTTTCATCAATTAACGAGCTGTTTTTTATTCTTTTTTCCGTTCAACATTTTAATGAAACAACAACAAAAAGTCTGTTAAAAGTATACAATAATTCATAAAATAAAATTAAATGAAGTAAAGTAAAGAGAACAAATTCCGGAAGTGGATCGTATGTTTAAAACAACTTCACACGGGTCTCCCTCCTCGTTTTCACGAAACACATATGTTACCAACCGATTATTATTATTATTATTATTATTTTATTATACTTTTGAGTTTATTTTTCATTCTTTCTTACTTTCTTTACTTCCCCTTTTCTTCCTGTCCATCCACGAAAGTTTGCTGCTCAAAATAATAATCCGATTAGATAAGAACCTTCTGGAATTACATACACACACACACACTCTCTTTCTCTCTTTATCTTTCATTGTGGCTATAGTATTCGTTCAGTAGAATTATCTGGTAGCATAATCTAATATAAGAAACGATAGAATAACAAGCATGCAAGCAAAAGGTTAAACGCGTGGATAAAACGTGCGTGCGTGCACATTCGCGAAAGAAAACGTTCAAATCCTTTACTACTTCCGCGAAGTAAGTCAAGCATTTCTATACTAACACAAGTTCTCTTACATATATATATATATATATATTTAAAGATATACGTAGGTATGTTTTGTACGTAGGTATACAGGACATAAACGAGAGATTAACGAGAAACAAAGGCGTCGAATATTATTCTCCAATCCGCATTAGCCCACTTTCTCTTACGGATTGCGTGCGATTACACGCGATTGTTCTACTTGTCCCTTACACACAACACAAAACACTCTGATCAATCCTTCTTCCTTCCCACTTCTCGATTGATTATTATTAAAAAACATTTGGATCATATCAGACTTGAAAATTTTCAATTGGAAACAAAATATTGAACGTTTCATTAATTTAGAAATCAATTTTACAATAGGTTGTGGAAACCATTTTTGTAATAATCAAACACAAATGTTCTAATTCAAATATATATTTTATCTAATCTATATTTTGGAATCAATGTTTTTTCAACGTGTATAATAATTGTTTTAAATTTAAAACTACAAATTTATTTTTGTAATCTTCAAACTACAAATTGGGGTATATGTTTATACTTAAAAATTTTTCTGATAGTAATAATCAGACTTTTAATTATACGAATTTTACAAATATAATTTGACTAAAGGTTTAATTGGTGAAGAATAAATTAAAGTATTGAAAAATGATCAAATCTTCATTTAATTTTATATTTACCTGTGGTTTTAATATTCGAGAAATATAATTTGCAAATTAATATGAAATTGTTTGGAAAAAATGGGAAAAATGATTCGTCGTTATTACAGTAAATAAAGATATGTAAATTGAAGATCACCGATGTAAATGATTCCTGGTATTCATCGAGAGAAGTAGAGAAGAAACGATGGAAGAAAAAATTTTGTTTTTGGTAAGATGACTGTACGAGACAGATGCATCTTGACTGCACATCTGCATCCTAGTACAGTCACCCTCCAAAATATCAATCCTTACACAATAAAATAGTCTTTTTTTCCTGATGGCCTCCTCTCCATGGGGTACAATTTTTGCACAATTCAGTTCACACCTTTCTCTCATGGAATGATAAATGAAATAAGATTCTATCAAAGTTTGATCACTTATTGAAAATATTTCAACCGTGTACAATATATATTATTGGGTTGGCAACTAAAATGATCCTTCCTCTTGAAAAGTACGAATGAAAATGAGAAAGATTAAGAAAGGGGGATGTTTCTTTCGGTAAATGAAACGAAACTAAACTAAAACAAATCACACAACTAAGAATAAAAAAAAATCCTAGAGAAAATAAATATTGTTGTTTAAATTCTTAACTGATATTTTTACAATTTATTTTAACAAAAATTTATATAATCGAAATAAATAGAATATTTTTTCTAAATTTTATCAGGTCACGATATACTTCTGATAATTTGAATATTGGTTAAAAGAAATAGAAACATTAAAAACATGTATCCGTTATTATAAGTACCCATAAGTGTGCACGTGGTAATGAAAATTAATCTAATGCAACTTAAAAAAAAAAAAAAAAAGAACCAACTAGTTAATCGTTAAAGATTGACAGTGGAATGAATACTCTAGTGACTCACCATGTAGTACTATGTGAATATTTGTCGATTTTCCCTATCGAACGTGCCTGATTTCACTCGATTTTTTTTATACATACACATACCTACATATATATTTGTTTTTTTTTTTTTTTTTTTTAAATAGAAGGCTAGTCGCGAGATACCATAATATATTATATGGTGCTCGACTTTCCCATGAAAGTTGGAGGATCGAACGAGTACGTCCTGCCCTCGCATGAAATCACACACACATTCAACCACACACGTATAAACTTATATACTTGCATAGATATATATATAACCTATGTTTATATAAACATACAACGTTTATATATATATATATATATATGAGTGTGTATTAGTTTATACGCCTTGAGCATCGCTAAGAAACCGATTAAAGGAACGACGTACGTAGCATACGATCGAAGTTAGCTTATCGCATCGGCGATATACTTTCACGATAAGCTTCTCTCCTAACAGATGCTAACAAATGGCAGACCATAGTCATAGTCTAACGTTCAACGTCGACTATGCCGCGTTTTCTCATTCATTTATCGATCCATTTCCCGTTGGGAACTAAACTTTCGTTCGAGTAACCAGCAATACCAGCCCAACACCACCACAGAACACGTTTCCGGTTCCCACTGATAGCTTCGTAACAAAAAAAAAAGAAAAAAAAAATAAAGAAGATAGAAGAAAAAACAACAGGAATAAGGAAAGGAAGATAAAAATGTAATGAAATGAAAAGAATTGAAGTAAAAAGAAAAACAAACCTCCCACGACATTTATTTTTCCATACGCTGCATCATCGATCCCTTTTTTTCCTATTCCTATTTCTATTCCCTTTCTCTCTCACTCTATCATTCAACTACAAACACTTTCAATTCCTTCCTTGGTTATCGCTTGCAATTTTGTAATCAGTTGGAATTACCGTTCTCGCACCCTTCACCTTTGCCAAGGGTCAATACTCGGAAACTCTCGATTACACATGTGAGTTATACCGCCGTATGCATGTTGGTTGCAATTTCTGCACCCCTTTTTCTTTTTTATCTTTCTTTCTTTCTTTCTTTCTTCTTTTTTTTTTTTTTAATTCACATTCCATTTCATTCTATTATATTCCGATTTAATCTAACACGATCATGTATATCATATATACTATTATTATATCAATGATATAGTTAGAAAGGAGGAGAACAATTTGTCAAAATAATGAAGCATAATCTAACGTTATCTTTTGAAGTATCTACACGTTATTACATGTATTATTATTATTATTTCTAAAAATATTTCAAGATAAACACACACGCGCGCGCGTGCGTGTGCACGGTTTAACACAACGTTGATTGATTTATTTATGACATTTCCAATTGAAATTCATACATTTTCTATTATTTATCGTGTTTTGCGCTCTTTAAGTAAAATTATTCTTGTACATACAAAATTTTATACTTTATTTAATTATAAATGATTGATTGTTTAATTATAAAAGACAAGAAGAAGAAGAAGAAAGAAAAAAAATGGTAATAATTACTGGTAAGATTGAAAGGAAAATCTGATCGATAGAAAATCTTTATACAGATTATCTATATTAATATTTCCCCCTCCCCCTTCTTACCCCCCCCCAAGTATCTGATAAAGAATGTATACAATCTTTATCTTATATATTTCTTGGTTTTTTTTTTTCTTTTCCTTCATCGTAGCAGAACTAATCAGGATTTTTAAATTAAATTCTTCATACAAAACACTGTATAT
>NW_014569689.1:121219-125848 GCF_001313835.1 Polistes canadensis | reverse complement strand
ATGAAAAAAACAAATATATATATATTAATTTTCTTCGCGTCGATGGATTGCGAAATTTCGAAAGAACGCTGTTGTGTGTGTTATTATTCACACTTCCTAGAAAAGAACTTTAATCCTATATGTTATTTTTTTTCTTCCTTATTCCTCGTAAACTATTCAAACTTTAAAGAAATGTATTTAATAATTTTTCAACAAATTTTCTATCGCGTTGTGTTCCATAATTATTATTATTAAATATACCAAAAGGAAAATAAGAAAAAGAAAAAACAGAAGAAAAAAATACTTCAAAATGAATTATAAAATGTAATAAAATGAAATGTATTTTTCTTTTATATCGAAAGGTTTGCACCTTCTTTTCACAGCGAGACGTCGATAATCGATCGAAAGTGGCATAACGGTAAGAACTCATGGTTAAAAAGTAGAAGAAAAAAAAAATTAAAAATGTAAGGGGAGGGGTGGTGGTGGTAGTAGTGGTGGGAAAGAAAAAGAAACAAAGAAATTACGGTTAGACAGTAATAATACTTCGAAACTATTCGTTGTTTCTTTTCTCTCTCCCTCTTATATATTCTTATTTTTATTCTAAACAAATCAAAAACCCATAGGAACTCGATATAATCGTGAACCGTGGTTTTATTTCTCATAATACAATTTCAATACTAAGCGTACCATGACCAACCCACCACCACCACCATCACCATTACAGTGGGTTCGATATTTTTCAACTCAAATATTAACACACACACATACACACACTCGATATATATTATTAAAAATATTATTTCATTATCCCTGTAATAATAATAATAATATTTTTCATTTATTTATTTAACCAACTTGCACAAAATTGATTCAATCGCAATGAAAAAAAAAAAAAAAACAAAAACAAACAAAATATCATTTTTAATATAATAAACAAAAAGAAAAAGAAATATACGGTGATCCGATCACGGTAAGTTCATCAATTTTCTATAAATAAATTCATATTATTAATGGTATATATTTTTTTTCTCATTTTTAATGTTAATAATAATAATAATAATACACAACGAATAAAGAAGACAACGATCTCTTTAAGCCGAAAGAAACTCTTATATAGTTTCGAGGAACAGATCAAGAGAACTCCTTCGGTGGGGGTGGTCGGGTGGCAAGGGGGCACGGGGACAGAGGGGGATCGGTCCGGAACGCCACAATTTACCGCGACCGTTCTTTCTCTATCTAACCCAACCGATCGATCTTAAAATTTTCTCTTTTCTCCTATATAAACCGTAACGGAGCCGATTATCGACATCGACATCAACATCGACATCGACATCGTCGACATTTACAAAGAGAGCCGGAACCACCATTTTCAAACTTGCATTTAGATCGTTGTTCGAAGAAAAAAAGAAAAAAAAAAGAAAAAAAAAAAAAAAGAAGAAAAAACATTACCAACAAGAATCCACACAAAATATACACGTGGTGCGTAATGGTGGTATGCACAAATAAAATAGAAAGAAAAAAAAAACAAAAGAAAAGAAAATAAAAAACTATTTAAGAATAGAAAATAAAAAAAATAAAAAATTAAGGAAAACAAAATAAAATAAAATGAAAAAAAAAAAAAAAGAAAAATAAAAAATAAAAACTAAGGAAAGCATAAAAAAGTTTGAATCGTTTAATACTTTACGATCATTTTCCACGAACTATTTGATCGATGTTCCCATATATCGGTAACAAGTTTCCAGACTCGTTTTTCGAGCACGAGCCAATAATAAAACACCGAACCTGATCCTTTTTATTATTATTATTATTATTATTATTATTATTATTTTTCGAGGCCATTAAACGGTAAAATATGTTCCCTTTTTCTTCTCTCTCTCTCCCCCCCCTCCCACCCGCTTACATATTAAGAAGAAAAGAAAAACACCATGAGAAAGATTGTACTGCAAAATGTTTAGCATCTTCTATGTCTGAGGGTTGTTGGTTGTCTCGCACTTAAAGTATATTTACGTCATCAGTCTTATGATTTATGTATCCTTTTCTAACATCAAAAGAAAACAGATATCATGGTGTTGGTGTGTTCATCGTGTTCTTGGTAAAGAAAATTAATAGGAAAAAAAAATAAAAAATATGTAAAACACAGTGAACCCTTCTTCTTCTTCTCCTAGATGTGTATCAATTAAAAAACAATTAACTATGGTGTGTTAATTATTTTATCCTACAGAAATTGAACGATCATGTAAAATTATTTTCTTTCATACACCAAGAAGAAGAAGAAGAAGAAGAAGAAGGATAATAGATGGATGGATCGTATAATCGAATACTTTACTCTATTACGAGGGTCATTGCCAGATAGGAAAAGAAAAGAAAAAGAAAAAAAAAAAAATGTTCGGTATTAATAATTCATTACGACGCTTGACTGGATTTTCTACGAGGTTGAACGAGAAGAAGCCATGGAAGGAGACACACGCGCGCGCGCGCGTGTTCTGTCGTGTGTTCGAAAAGTCGAATGCGAGATGTGCGAGTTGATGATACCTTCTATGGTTTCCCTCAACTTTTCCATCGGTGGGATATATTAAACCCCCTTAACACACAAATGTTTCCCCCCTACCTTCACCTGCTACTCGTACATTCTCTGACGCGTGCAAAACTAATTGAAATATTTCGAAAAAATCGATAATATTAGTCAAAACATTTCACAATTCTGATTTACATTGAAGATAACAAAAAAATGTAATGTTCATTCGAACAAAAAAAAAAAAAAAAAAGGAAGAAAGAATATCAAATTATAAATGTTTGCGTGTGATACAATGATTGCCGTTCGTCATGCTACTACTCTTCAATTATGTTTTAACTTCGTTCGGACATGCACCTTAATTTCTTCTTCCATGATACCGATTTCTTTATTTTCTTACAATTTCATTTTTGATCTCATTACTATACAACTTTTTTTTATCGATGCTGTCATTTTTAATTGGACACGATTGAAATTTTGAAAACCTCAAAATGTGATATCATTTAAAAAAAAAAAAGGAAAGGATTGGCAAACACTGTGACTTAACCGATAACAAACAAACAAACAAATAAAGAAAAGAAAAGAAAGAAAGAAAAAAATGAAGTACACGTCATCCGGTTTATATTCGAAATACAATTCTTTTTAAAACGTGTCCGGGTGGTAGGTAGGTAGTTTAAGAAAGTGACGCACGCATAGCTCGACTTTATTGAGAGCGAACTGTGAAACGGGAAAGTAAATCGTTCGAATAACAATGACGGTGTTATCGTTCTTTACATTCCAAAGAATCGTATTTCCCTTTCCAACAGGATTCCCCTGTCTCGAATTAAACAATTTTCATCCCTTATTTAACAATTCACTTTTGATCGTAATCTTTCACTCGTATTAAGCTATGAGATGATAATGATAATGATTAACAAAAATATTCTATCTCTCTCTCTCTCTCTCTTTTATATTCCTTTCACTTAGAATGCAACTGTAGTTCTGATGATGATGATGCAATCACAACGCATTACTGGTTTCCATTACATACCTTTTCCTCGTAATCATACGCAGTCTCTGCTACTACAACACTACTATTACAACTACTACTACACAATAAAAACAGCAACATCTGCGAAACTTGTACATTTCTTAAATACTTTACCTACTATTCTCTTCCTTTGTCCTAACATCCTATAATCTCTTTTATATCATTCGATCTACTTCGTTAACATGTAATTGACTTTCTCAAAGAATCTAAATGTATATGTGTATGTGTATATGTATATATATACCCGATAACATTTCATTCTGTGTTAAGAAACCCTACTTACTTACTTACTTACTTACTTCTCTCATTCATAGTCGCAAACACCTTTCTCTAATAAGAAATCTTTTTTTCTGTCAATGCATATAACACCATAAGTTTGGGTTACCACTTAACTGCACTTGAATTACAAACTAACTAAAGATGAATTGAAAACAAAATATAAAAGCAAATTTGACTGACTGTAAAGAACAAAAATAATCTCTCACTCTCTAGTTGCATATTTATAAATTGGAAACTAAAACTTAATTTATGCAACCCTTTTATGAATTTAAAAAATAAAAACAAAGAAGATAAATTATTACACGAAGAATAATAATATTTAGTAGTATTATTATATATCGGTAATAAACGTGTCAACGTGTGTTTTTACGAAAAAGTATATAATATTTAAATCAATAATAATTTGAACAACGATCGTTAGGTTTTATCGTAGATAAGTGTTATAAACCGGCTTTCGTGATCGAACCCACGTACACCCAATACTCTTACACATTCATAGATAGATACATGCCGTTGTATATTTGTGTCGTGTACGTCGTAAGTAGAAGAATCGTCCGATTTCTCATCGCTTGTAATCTAGCTAGCTAGCTAGCTAGCATGATGCCGATCGTGATCCAACAACGATCGTAATTCGATCCAGTACTAGGTACATACGAACTTTCCGCACACCATACTCCGTAATTCTATAATAATATTTCACGGGACACGTCTAAGGTAATCCATCTGCATTTCGCAAAAGCCGCAATTCAATTTGTTCACGTTATACAAGGGGACTAATACATAAACAAACATTAACATAAATACATCTACATGTACTTATTTTAATGCA
>NW_014569689.1:120034-121124 GCF_001313835.1 Polistes canadensis | reverse complement strand
GTCATCTTTACGTTCTCACTCACGTCATTTTATTATTTATTTCTCTATTTCTTTTTTACTTTTAATTTAAAAATAAAAAAAATATATATATATATTATATATGTATAAAAGTTTGAATACACTTACTCGTATACGAAATTTCATGAAATTCAATATTGAAATGTATAAAAAAAAATATATATATATATTATATATGTATAAAAGTTTGAATACACTTACTCGTATACGAAATTTCAT
Source organism: Polistes canadensis (assembly GCF_001313835.1). Taxonomy (NCBI): domain Eukaryota; kingdom Metazoa; phylum Arthropoda; class Insecta; order Hymenoptera; family Vespidae; genus Polistes; species Polistes canadensis. Next base: position 120,887 of record NW_014569689.1, on the reverse strand, counting down.
GGAATTTCAATAACCCAATTTTACTTTATAAATACCATGAACAAAAGTCAATTAAAAAAATAAATGTTTTATCATTCGAATTAATAACAATTCAATCTCTCGCAAAGTCGCATATAATTTGCCTTACCTCATTCTTTCTTTCATTTCAGTCACAATGAATTACGACAAACAACGATACGAAATAGTAATAATGTGAATACAACAACCACGCCTAAGAAGTAGTCACTCAGAGAAAGGAACAACCTCCAACCGCGTGCCTAGACAAATAGTCAAGATAATTGATAATGTTCCCTTACGCGTCATTGGTATCACACAAAAACGTGAACAAACGAAAAATTCAATCGCATCGATCTTATTATACAAAAAAATACAATATCAAGCAGAACACCATACCAATAACGATGAACTCTAACAATTTAAGTTGCTTGAATTTGAATCATACGATTTCACAGAAACGAAAGGGACATCGTTCGTTGCATGACTGGACGTTTACATTTTAATTGCTATCGAAAGCAAAGTAATAATAATAGTAGTAGTAGTACTAGTAGTAGTAGTGGTATAACGTGTAGTAAATCGCGACTCGTAATCTGTTATAACTAGTCAAAGTTGTTTGACAGGTAATACAACTGCGACAGGTGATTCGTCAGATGTTGCTAATATTTCTATCCCATTCTTTCTCACGCATCATATAAACGCATATATGAGTTATGCACTCTAACACACGAACAAGAATCTCTCTCTCTCTCTCTCTCTCTCTCTCTTTTGGATACATTCCAGTGGTTCAATGTGCTCATCCTGGATGGAAACACTATACGTTGATTGAACATGTATCTACAACCTCGTCGTGTCATCT
>NW_014569689.1:117072-117884 GCF_001313835.1 Polistes canadensis | reverse complement strand
GTCATCTTTACGTTCTCACTCACGTCATTTTATTATTTATTTCTCTATTTCTTTTTTACTTTTAATTTAAAAATAAAAAAAATATATATATATATATATATATATATATAAATGTGAAGGATATACGGTAACTCATCATCCATCGTATAAAACGATAACCATCGTCATTTTCTTTATGTACTATCATACTATATTTTCTAATTACCGTGCTAAAGTTTGCATAATAGATTTCTCTCGAGACCGGTGTGTCGGAGGAGATCGTCGCGTCACGTTGAGCCTTGAAACGTTGAAGGTGGAACGTGGAAACGAAATCTTTTTCTTATTTATAGATGTTGCCGTTGCCTGATATAGTGAAAGTGCTAAATAAATGATCACGATCCTTCGGATATAATTCTATCTTTATTTCTTACTCTCTCTCTTTCTCTTAAAGTAATGGTCCCAAGCACAGAGAAATTGAATCAAAGCAAAGACACTAACAGAAGGACGAAATAGACCGTGGAAAGTTATGCATCTTTTAAATTGTTCATACGCAAATGCGTATCCGATTTTGTTTAACGCGTTAACATTTTTTTTTCCTTTACACAATATTTTTTTTCTCGAACAAAATTAATCGACAGAAAATAAATTTCGTCAAGAGAAATTCGCACAACCCTAAAGTGTGCATTTATTTCTTTGATTATTATTATTATTATTGATATTTATTAAATCATTTAAAAAAAATCATCTCAGATTTTTTCAATGCGAATGGAATAATTGAGCAAATTTATTTTTGTAACCTTCTAATAATTAAAATTTATTATCCGCCAATAATT
>NW_014569689.1:71087-116342 GCF_001313835.1 Polistes canadensis | reverse complement strand
GCCAATAATTATTTTTTTTTCGAACAAAATTAATCGGCAAAAAATAAATTTCGTTAAGAGAAATTCGCACAACCCTTCTGTGCATTTATTTCTTTTATTATTATTATTATTGATATTTATTAAATCATTTAAAAAAAATCATCTCAGATTTTTTTCAATGCGAATGGAATATTGAGCAAATTTATTTTTGTAACCTTCTAATAATTAAAATTTATTATCCGCCAATAATTTTGTTCGACAGTGTAGAAAAAAAAAATTCATAAAAAAGATATACTAAAGAAAAAGAATAAGAAGAAGTAATGAATCTCGAAGAAGCAGGACGACGACGAGAACGAAGACGACGATGGTGTTCGAATCGAGCGCATTCGCACCGTTACTTTATCAACGTTCAGAAATCACGTTCATTCGTTCGTTCGTTCGTCGTATACGACCTAAATTGTCATAAGATTCATTGGCTCATAAGCGAAATCCGATTAACCTAAAAGGCAATGAGAGAAAAAGACAAAAAAAAAGTATGTTTTAATAAAAATCAGATTGTACCGAGACGATTCGATAAAAAGATAACACACAAATCTATCTATTATCTCTACAGTTTTTCGATATTTGATAAAATTGTTAGATAGGTAAGAATAATAATAATAATAATAATAATAATCTATCTCTAGCTTTTCCCGAATATCCAACGAGAGGTGTTTTATATTTAGAGCTTTGTCGACTTGGACAGGTGCCACACGCGAGAAAGATTACGAGAATATTTATGATAGTCGGAATAGAAAAACTATCAGGTCCGTTCACCTTTAACGATGATGATGTGATCAGTCATCGTTAGATCGAGAACACAAAAATCAATTGACAAAGTAAAGTATTAACTGATTTTCAACGATATATTCATTCACTAACCCCAATATAAACCTATTATTATATTATCTCGAAAATTGCATGAAAATTTACGATGAAGATGTAAGATAAAATTGAAAGTTTCGTACGAAGAGTGAGTGAGTGAATGTATGAGTGGGTGGGTGGACCACACACCATATGAAATTGGTATATAAAGTATCTGCATGAGAAAGATCGAAAGGAATCGTGCCAACGTTTCGACATTTTCTCGACAACACGTGGAACACTTCCGGCTCGAAATCTTGTCAAAGTAGAACATATATACATACATGCGTATATGTATGTATGTATGTATACATTAAGTGAGTACATAAACGCGAGAGGAACGTACGAGGAGACCGAACGGACAGCAGAAACGTTCGGCTGGTGTTCTGCTGCTTGCGAAGCACAGAAAATTATTTTTGGAATCAGCACCACAGCTCGTCACTCGAACGAACGAACGAACGAACGAAGGTACGAACGAGTTAACGAAGGAACGAACGAACGAACGAACTTACCATCCACCAAGTCGAAATTATTGACCTCTTTACGAGAGCATCTGCGGCTTGGCAGTTGGACCCAACTGCGAAACTCGTGCACAACGACTACTATCAAAACGGCAAAACGGTTGTTAAGTAGACCGTGTAATTTCCTTGTAAAAGAACACGAACAGAGAAAGAAAGAGAAAGAGAAAGAGAGAGAACAACGATGACGATCATGATTATCAAGTATATGCAAAACAGCGACAATGAAGACAAATAAAACCTTGTCGTTTAGGTTTCTCTTTCCCTAGAGATTAGATTGAAAGAAAAAAAAAGAAAAAGAAAAAAAAAAACACCTTGACTGTTGTATTCCGAATGGACTACTTTCAACAGTTGATAACCAACACTTTTGCATACTGCAATTAGATATTGAGATAATTTACTTGTATATAAAAAATAATTTTTATATTTCTTTGAAGTTTTTATCTAAAAGGGAAAACTCAATTAAATCTCAATTAACAATTACAAGAAACTATTACTAACTGTACGTATAATTATGCAATTCAACGTGGGTTTACAACTTCCAACACAATATGAGAGAGATTTATTACCAACTGCGTGTTACGGCTTTATGAGCCCCCGTCCAAGGACAAATTTGTCCTCTAATGTGTAGAAATCATTTTTATTAGAAGAAAAAAAAAATGAATTTGATTTGGAAACATTAAAGTATCCCATTGATGGGTGAGGGCTCCAATCAATTATCCTTTTCCTCCTATAGTAGTATAAATACACACCACCACTGATTATTACGCAATTCTACATGAGTTGCATCAAAGATTACATCAGAGTACGAAATTTCAAATATGTACAGAGGAAGGGTGGGTTTCTTCTCCATTCAATCGGAGAACCCTATCTCAAAACTTTGGCAGATACTTTTTTTTAACAGGATCACGCGATCCCACTTTACTTCGAAAATTTGTTTTTCAAGAGTTGGAGAATCGTTTCTATCTTTTTAAAAGAAGAATTATAATGAACCTTAGTAATAACTTTTAAGTAGAAAAAAAGTAGTGGAATAAGAAAGCAGGTAAGAAAAGTAATAAGAAAAAGAAGTAGAAGTAGAAATAAAACAAAAAAGTCAAGTAGCCAGATAGATAGATGGAAAGAAACGTTAAGGTTTTCACTAAAGAAGAACCCGAGATCTATTTTCTCTTAATATGGACAATTCCGCGTGAACTCGTCCGACCTCAAACGACCGACTTCGATAACCGCGAATGTCGTTCATCCGAACGGTGCCTCTCCACGTGGTCGCATAAGGTGTCTGGGTTGAACGATCCTATCAAAGCTCGATATATCTGCTACTCAACTTCTTCGAGCTATCGATCGATCCACACACACACACATATACAACATTACTCAGAAAGAGAGAGAGAGAGAAAGAAAGAACCTTGGATAGTTACGGAAAAACAATAGCCGGACTCTCGAGGAACTCGATCCATCGATCGATAAAAAGTACCCTGGTTGGTTTTACTCTTCTCGATTCGTCTATAACTAGAAAAGTCAATCGATCTATCCCACCAATCTCTTCTACACTTCAAATAATAATTATTGTACAAAAAAAAGACAAGCAGTCTTTTCTATCTTTTTTTTTTTTTTTTTTACATATATGTAAAAATTCATATAACTCGTATATCAGGGGAACGAAGACGACCAGTTCGAAATGTTTCGATTGAAAATGTAGTATTTCAAAATTAATCCTTTCAGCAACGTTTGGACTTTTGATATAAATAAATCATCGATAAATTTAATCTTAATATCAAAATGTCAACCCTCCTTTTTTTTTCTTTTTTTATAAACTCTTAAATATATCTTCCAATCTAAGAAACTGATTTTTAAGAAAATCATTTGAAACGAATCGGGAAACGATTATGTTTTTTAAAACAAAACGTATTATAGTATTGTATTAAAAAATATAAAATTGGATGATAAAATAATGATAACGTTACCGAAACGTATATCCACTCCAGCTAAAAGAGGATCCACGAGTAAATCGAGTCTCGTCGTACTGGCGAGAATATACACCAGGAAGATTTAAAAATCTTCTATGATGCATACAGAATCTTCTTGAATTAGTCGTCCCAATGATGATGATTATATTGATGACGATGATGAAGAGAATAAGCTAGCAACAAGAAGCGTCTTCAAGGAGCAACCAATAGGCAACCCAAGTACCAGCATCATCAACATCAGCAACTGGAGTATCAAGGAAAATTGTTAGAACTATGATGATGGTAGCTTCTTCTTCTTCTTCTTCTTGCTTTGTCTATTTTCCAACCATTCGTTGCAAGTTAGTATAACGACGGATTGCACCCAGATGAATAATATTCCGATTCCTCTTCGATAGTTCGTAGTTAAGTTCTGTTTCCTAGACAGCCCTTACTGAACTTGCTGGGTCTTCTTCTCGCAACCGATTTACCGCGCAGGCGTACCACCACCAAACTAACTAACCGACGCTTCTATCTCTTTCCCTTTTCTTTATTCCACTCTTCCTATTTTAAAAGAAAATAAAGTAAAACTTGCCACCCACGTAAATATGAGAAAGAGGAAGACGATTGTAATCACGAAAATGAGGATTCTCTTCCGCGTGGGTAAGTGAACGACTATAAGTGAACGACGAGGAGAAAGAGAAAAAGGAGGAGGAAGTGGAGGTGGAGGAGGAGTCTTTGAACGGTCATGGGACGACGATACATCTACAAGGGCAAGAAGAGGAAAGGAAAGAGAATAAGGAGAAGGATCGGGTACAGGATCGAAGAGAGGGACGAGTGCGAGTTTGGAATCGAATCGAACACGTGAAAGCACACATTATACTTAGGCTCGTCGTTCAGCACGCGCTTTTTGCGGTAATGAACAATAAATAAAGCTAAAAATTTAACCGCGAAAATATTTCATGAAATATAACACGCACAGAGTGATACACCACCAATAATAACACTAGTCGTCACCAATTATCGTCACTGGTAATTAGAATAAATCGATTATTGTCCGAGTACGCGAATATTTAGAAACACAACGAACTCGAGTAAATAAGAAAATGAATAAGATAAGCTTAGGAACAAGTTCAGAGTCGCGAACATAGCCGGCTAAGAAAGAAAGAAAGAAAGAAAGAAAGAAAGGAAGGAACTAGCTAGCTAGCTTTTCTGGCCTGTTGCTTCACCACGAATGAAAGAGGGGAGCAAGCAGTTGGAAGGAAGAGATGAGGAAGATGATGATGATGATGGGCGCTTAAGAGAGAAAGAGAAAGAAATATATATAGGGAAAAAGGGGCGGGAATCTTTCGAAGCAAACGTGCTTAGCGTCGTCCCTTCCTCGTCCAAGAGAACAACGACGCCACCACGAAAGAACGACGTGCACACTCACCGACTACGAAGAACCTGCAGCCGGCAGCAGAGGCCAGCTGCTACTCGCTTGCTCCAAGAGTACAGTGCACACGAACACAAACGGGGAGCCGAACAGCCTTCGGGCAACGTCGGTTTCAAACAAAACTATGGACTTTGTTCGCCGTTCCTCGCGTGTGCTCATGGACGAGTATTACGCATACATAAAGGGAGAGAACATCCACACCACAAATATATATATATACATATACATATAAGATAGCACGAGCGTCCCCCTCACATTTACTATTAGTGTGCCCACGCACTCTCGGGGGCCTACACTATACCTCTTTTTCGCTCCGTTGGTATGTCCCTATGCGCTTTGTAGGGGGAATAAAAAGAAGAAATAAACAAAAGGGTCTTCGGGTGAATTCGAAACGATGCTTGCTTGCTTGCTTGCTTGCTTGACTTCCAACACCGAACTGACCCGAAACTCCACAACCAACTATACTTAAACTAAAACCCAATGAATGAGAAGGAAAATGTCTAGGGTGTTATATTATATTACTTCGAACGATTATATATTCTTTATATATGTATTAACTTGTGTTGTTAATTTGTTCAATTATTATTCGCAGTGCTTATCTAAATAAGCTACGTGTAAATCGGAAAATGAACGCATCCAAGATTTATGCGGGCCATTCGGTAGAAATTAATCGTACTATCCGTTGATACTTATGCACGTAGATATATGCTATGGGTAGAAACTTCCACCATGGGGAAAGTGTGAGAAACTGCAGCCGGAAATTATAGGCAAGATCGTATCTGTTGAACGTCAACTTTTTACGTAGAAAACGTACGCGATGTGTCCGAGTGACGCATACCGAATTATCTCGACAAGATACACAAGACCATACTGTTAGTGGTATCCTTTATCATCAACATTATCTTCGAAGATAATCATTCGCGAGATTATTCTAACGAATAAACAAGGAAAATTTACTTTAAGAAAAGTAATACGAAATCTACTTTCGTCTCGTGCATAATTGCGACAAACAAGAATAAAAGCAAACATATTAAAAAAATCCTGAACAAATCTCAAAAGAGTAATAGGAACTGTACTTTCGTCCTGTGCAATCAAAGCTACATGATCACAGATGGGATGGTTTAAAATGACCGTGAACGTTACTCAACGTCAACCATATATTTCCATGTGCGTTATGTTAGAGTGAAAGTTACGTTTAGTTTAGCGGAGGTAGTCAAAAGATGGCTGCTTATGTGACTCACAGGGGACAACAATGGATGCAGAAGGAATCTGCCGAAGAGCCAATCTTGCTCATAAAGACAATTACCACCACTCGTTCGTAATACTCGTTGTTTAAAGAAACGCGTGTTTCCTTTACAAATGTAACACAAGAGTTTCTGATATTGTTCGTCGAATTTACTAGGAATTATCTAATTTCGTCGCGTTACGTGACAAATAAAATATTCGCAAATTTATTCTATCTGTACAATAATTTAGATTTAAAAAAATTGGAGATATTAAATATCTTTTTAAAAAGAAAATTTATCTAATTCTAAACATCGAAATATTATTATATTCTGCATTAAAGTTTGAATACTCGATTCGTCACGCTTTCTCCGAAATTTTTCTGACAACAACGACTACTAAAACGAGTCTTCGCTTGCTAGCTAGCTTGTTCCCAACATTCAAATATAACGATCGCCTCGAGATACTAAACCGCAATGGTTTATCTAAATTGCAGTTTGCCAGCAACGAGAGATCTTGCGGTAATCTCATTTCGAACGTATTAATCTTTTTAATCTATTTTTCTTGTATATCTTTACGGTCGTTTCGTATTTCGTGACTACGTTTATTATGGAAAGCCATTTATCTTACAAAAAGAAATATCCTGGAAAGCAGCGTCATCCATTTGTTATTAGCTGGAACTCATAATCTCTTGCACTACTCATCGATTACCATGTTCTTTATTATACATCAATCGTTCGTACGTTCCCGCCAAGTTTTTAAAAAATTAATTCATGCTAACATCCAAATTATCGCAGTCGATAATACAATGATAAGAGAGAACGACTTTATCAATAGTTCATCTTTACCGGTAACCACAAGAGATGTAATGATAATTTTCCGATGCAAGATGGCGTTACTTATCGCGTATATGTCAAATACTGCAATACTCTTATCTACTTAAGGTAAATATTTGAACATGAAAAAAAAGATAAAATTCTTAACTAATTAAACATAGGATATTATCTGTTGAATTGGAAACAAAAAAGAAATGTAGAATATAAAACACATGAAATTCAATGGACTCCAAAATTGTATAAATTAACGAGTTATCGATCTTGCTTATAAATGTTTTTCTAATTAAATAAACCATCTGTTATGATATTAAAAATGAAATTAACACGACTCACCATATGCTCCATTGCTTTTTCTTCTAATTCTGCTAATGTCCAATCTACGTGAAGACTCAAAGGTTTCAGACGCGATTCCATTTCTCGTAACCACTTTCTTAAGCATTTAACTTCATGTTCGAAGTCTAGAAAAATAAATATCAAGAATTATGGACATGCAAGAAACTTGGAGGATTTACAAATTAAATCTTGTTAGATAGAGCAAACAATTACCTGCAGATACATCCTGTTCGTCAGAGACAGTACGTTCTACAGGTGCCATAATTTGTTCAACTAATTCCCACTTTGCGTTCAAGTGATTAACACGCCACGCCACTTCATCTTTTAATGCAGGGGTGCATGATACTAATTTTTCTGCTTGTTCGTTGAACAATTTTCTTCTGTATGCCTTACGTCGCAACTCCGCCATGTGAGCCTTTACAAACAAGAAATGAAAATACTTACATTAGAATATTTTAATATTTTCTAAAATACCAAAACGATGTGAGATAAATTTAATACAAGTATACATACCGCGCGTAGACTTTTGTTCAAAAGATTTTCTTCTTTAGAATAAACTAACTCTTGAAGAACTCTTAACCACGAATAGAGTTCTGAAAATTGGCAACTAACTTCCTTCAAACTCCAAGACTGAGTGGATACATCTGTCTCATCCCAAGTTAATTCACCATTCGCTTCCTAATCAATAAAACATATAGAAATTTATTATGGTTTATTCTATGGTACGTAGTACGTATTACTGAAAGATAAATTAGATTCACCGTACCTTACAACTATCAATTAAATTAGTATCCATAATATAATCATAATTAGAGCGTATCGCAGCCCAAAAGTCATCTTTACTATCTTCTCTGTTAGTCCACATTCTTTGACACTGCATTTGTTTGGGATCTTTTCTAAAAATACAAATAATTAACATTAGTATACAATCTAAAATATAATAACATATAAATAATGATTAAAAAATAAACCTTTTTTTGGTAAGACTGTTGTACGGTCTTTCTAAGGGCACACTCACTTGCTTCCGCCTTTCTAGACTATTGCTAGAAGGCTGAAGTGAGGTTAAAGAGAAACTCATCTTCATTTCCTTGCGTTGATCTATAAAAATATTATAAACCGATATGATCCATTATCTTATAATCTAAAAATATTCTTTTAACAACGATATGTTAAATTAAATATAAAATAAATCTAGAAATTGCAAACTATCCCTTTACAAAATAATGAGAAGTTAAAGTGCATCTATTTGTTTAAATAACAAACTCTCTAATTTGTTCATCAGTTGATCTCACAGAGGTTATAATAAACAATAACACATGTAAAGTATTTCAAGCTACTTGATAAAAATAAGATATAACAGGTAGTCAGCAACTTACGTATAAACCAAAATAGAAAGGTTCAATAACCTTTTTAAAATTTAAATCACCTGGTACAGAATATAGGAAACATTGTAAAGTAGATTTTCAAAGAATCGTTGCAGACAAACACACACACATATATAAATAAATATATATATTTATATACATATCTATATATATATATATATATAATCTGATCACGCATATAAAGAATGAGAGAAAAAAATATAAGCAGGAAACGTAAGCGTGATAAAAAGGATATTAGCATTCACTATGCAACCTTTTCCAAGAAAGTATAATTATCACGAAACACAAAAGACTCGCGTATGACGTATTGAATTTTTTTCAATGTACTCGCATGTCTCACACATTCTGTGAAAAAGAAAAGACTAAAAGAGAATGATGATAGTAGTAAGGTCGAGTATCTTGTTACACGCGTGTACATTTTCTATCCACAGGTGCAACGAGCATGAGAACGTGTGGGATTCGAAAACTTGTCGCTGTAGTCGTCGCACAAGTGGTAATATAAATGAAGTAGTAAACGGATAAAAATATATTAAAACAGGTAGAAAAAAATCGAACAAAAAGGGGAAAAAAAAAAGAAAAGTAGACATAATCGACTGACTTATTGCATCAAGCCGGAACTTTGCAAGATTTTAACACCTCACTAGGCGAATTTGCATTAAGTCTCTAAGAAAAAGGAGAAGGTAAACAAGAAAAGGAATGAAAAAGAGACAGGATAACGGCGAAGGGGGAGAGCTTGGTGTCGTTGTCATCTTTGTATAGTAGTGTGCGTGTGTATATATATATATATGTGCGTCTGTATATATATATATATGTACGTGTATAGATTGATTTGCTGGTGGTAGTACTATCTGATGCTGATGATGATGATGATAATGATGGTGGTGGTGGTATCGGAGAGATGAGAGAGGGCATATAAAATGAGAGGGAGAGAGAGAGACAGGGAGAGAAAGCTAGAAAGAGATAGAAAGAAGGAGAGGGAAATAGAGAGGAGAGAGTATTTGCACAGCTACTCAGAAGAGAGTTTAACGCCTGCGGTAACATTTCCGGCGATGGCAACCGTCTATCTCTCATATTTTCCTACCGTTATTAATTATGAAATAAATCTAATCTTTTACGAAAGGCTCTCGAAGAAGGTAGGAGAATTAAATTAAAGGAAGAGAAGAGAAAGAGAAAAAAAAACATCATCGATTTAAATAGGTTTGGAACGTGACAGGGGGTTCCACCCAACCCCTCCGGCATGCACGCTTAGAGAATAAACGTTGTGGCACGCCTTTGAATAACACCTAACGAAATGTCATCTAGGGGAGTGATTTTCATAGGAGTTTTTTTAATATCCCCCCACCCTTAGAATTACTCACGTTTCTCCTTGCCGCTAAGAAAGCCTGACCCCCTCCCGCACCTCCCTCTTCCTTCCTTCTAACTTCCGATTATTCACCGACACCGGACACTACATAATCTTGCCGTACCACTTTAAAAATACACCTTACTCGTGGGAACTAACACACACGACTTCTTCTCTTCGTTCCGTGAATCCGTTTATTTCTTATTTTTTTTGTTCCACGCTTTTTTTTCTCTGTTCTTTCTTTATTTTTTTTTATTGTTCTCTCTCTTTCCCTTTTTTATTCTCTTTCTTTCTCTAAATCGACGAAGAACCGCCGTGCACACCAGCGGTGCACACAGACGTGCACTGCATTAGTGGCGCCTGCGCCATAAGCGGTACGAATCCGAGCTCGTTGCATCGTCACGGCGAGTTTGCACGGAAGAAAAGTGACCAATAAGCGACACGACTTGTTTACGCTCCACCAATCACGCTTCCGAATATTTTATATTTAAGATCGATGACTCAACTTCATTGGCTCGCGCGGAATTGAATTTCGGATGCCTTTAAAGTTGTGTGTACAATTGCAGAAATGCACACTAACACTACTCTAAACTAGCATGCGTTGCAGTACAAATTATTCAAATACTTTGATTTTTATATCATATTAACTGTACAATGTAGAAATAATTTATAGAATTTGTTAAATGCTCTGATTATTTCTTATGTTTAAAATAGAACTAATAGAATTTTTCTTCTTATTTTTTCTCCTTTCTTAATTTACAAAAGATTTTGCAAATATTTAATAATAACAATCATTATTATTTTCTATCCTATCAATTAGGTCCTTATAATTATAATAATGACGTTGTATAATCGTAATATACAACATCGATACATACAATTATGCTAAATTACTATTGACTAACTTATAAATTATTTATTGCTGCCTTCATGCAATCATTGCATAACTATTTGCAATATAATAAAAGTTACTATTTCCATTAATATTTGGTAAAGAAATAATTAATATAAACTTGTCATACAACTTTTAATTGTAATGCAAATGTCTAATAAAAAATGAATCAGCATAATTACTATAAAAATTATAAGATAAAACGCAAGAATTTATATAGACATATATGCGTGTTTGTGTGCAAGTTGCACTTATTTTGATTCAAGTATCTTCAAATTTAAAGCACAAATATGAGTTGAAAGATATAAGTAGACCTCGCTGACCCATGGAAACAGTCTCAAAATAGATTGTAAAGAGTCAAACATAACTGCAGTTTTTGTAGGATAGTATGCCAAAAAGAACAGAGATCAATGCCTTGTGTACAGCCTATGACATTGATATTTTAGTATTACAGTATTAACAAATATTTTATATTTTTCAAATAATTTCTAAACTATAGTGTTTCAATTTCGTTCCCTAAAGCTTTACAAGTATATTATACAAATCAAAATAAGAAAAAAATGTTCTATATATAAATGTAGCGTACTATGTATGATTTTATGGTTTTGATAGACAAGATACTTTTTTTTATAGATGATATATATATATATATATAAAACAATTTTATGCAAATACAAATGAAATATAAATTAGGTAACTTTACAGCATGCAATGCAACGATGCTTTAATATATTAAAAATTGGCAACCATATCCAGTAACAACCACTTAAAAATAAAAATAATGCAACTAAACGAAAACAAAGGACAGCGTCTGTAAAGATAAATAAAATATAAAATAAAACTGTTGTTTGATTTTCTACATATCTCAAAATAAAAGTTACTTACTATGTATGAAACAAAGAGATAATAAACAGATTCCCACTATTGTTGAGAATATTTTATGAAATTGATCTACGAAACGAGGTCCAAAAATATCCAAAAGTATTGAATCTTGGCAAACTGATAGTAGACCGATACTTATCCCTCCTAGCAATGCACTAATCATGAATACATAATATTCTTGAGTATATGTTAATACTGAAAAAATAGTTTATTAATATGAGTTGCATGTGCGATCAATTCTTTTTTAAAATCATGCGTTTCTTTAAACATACCCACTAGAATAGAACATCCAAGCCAACATGCTATACCAAAAAGTATTCGTCTATTTTGTGGGATAGTTTCCAAAATCCAGAAGGTAATAGAATTTGGTAGAAGAATACCAAAGCCCGCAATAATTGATATTGTAACATAATTGTGCGAAGAAGATATTTTTGTGATAAACATATAAGGTAACAGTATCCAAAAGAATAAAGTGAAAGATTTGATTCCAACCCATGTAAGTATACTCATCCAAAATCGTAAATACACAAATATTCGAATATGATTTTTCCATTTGTTACTTGATTTAACTGATCTTACAAAAATATCTTCTTCGCTATCTTCATACGTATAAATTTCATTATGTCCTGCAAATGAAGAGTTCGTATCTTCCATTTGTTCTGTTCCATGTGAAGATAAATTTTCTACATTATTGTTCTCTATAGATTCTAATCCCATATTAGAACTATATTTTACAGAAACATCATTGTTATCTTCATTCGTTAAGAGTAAATTATACTGCGAAGGTTTTGGAGACATTGGTTGCCGTAACAAAATGACACCCAAAATAGTTGGTACAAAAATAACTGTTATGAGCAAAAGAGCAATTTTCAAAGAAACTCGCATAAGTAATAAATGAGTTAGATTTGGGACTATGATATACCCTAATGATAATGCAATATTTTTAATAGTAAGTGCTATTGATAATTTTATCCGGAAATATTTTAACAAACATTCTTGGCTTTGAACCATAACGAAACTTGCACCTATGCCCATTACAGCGCCAGCACTCAAGCTGGCTAAATATGCACCAACTCCACCGGTAGCAAGATACCCAGATGCTAAAACGCCAATTGATATAAGAGCTATGCCTATCAATCCAATTACACGTGGAACAGAAGTCAAATCCACAATCATTTTAGACCATGGATCTATAAAAAGAATAACATAAAATAATCTACATATGATAATTATAAAAATAATAAAAATAGAATAAACTCACCTGTTAAATTCCAAAATGCTATGAAGAGTATAGGTGTCAAAATGATTTTCTGATCCCACAACTCAAAATCGGCAGTCTTATTTTCAGTCAGATATCCAAGTACAATACCGTATACAGATAGTATACTTGGTATGGTCATCTGTATGCGTGACATATAATATTTTGCACATCATTTCTTTAAACTCTATATAATGTGTTATGCAGTGTATGTGAATTATCCCTTAGAAAATTTTATATACTTTTAGAAAATTTATATGCAAGGAATGCATTAAAATAACAGAGACTAATTCTTTATGTTAATATATACCTGAATAAGGAATACACCGAGCAAAATAATCCACGAGTAACCCCCATCTTGTATAGTTGGTCCAAGTTCTGGAAAAGATGTGATAATATCATCGAGATAAAGATGTTTAAGAACAGACATTGTTGAATATTGTTTTTAATTTAGGTATTTTATTAATGTTATATCAACAATTTAATAAACTATGTAAAAAAGAAAACAATTATATTTCTCAACAGGCAATTAATATATAGCTGTTCAAAGAATATCATATCTAATCTTAATCAAGGTGTCAATGATCTGATAACTAAAGATAAGAAATAAGAGAAAGGAGTGGAAGTCTTAAAGAATAATTTGTATAGATAATAAAATCGAACTTTATGAAATTAATCAATAATTATTTGTAATATTTCTTTATAATTTTTTGTAAATTTCAGAATGTTTTTTAACCATGCTTGACAAATAATAAAAATAGATTTTACGCTAAGAATAAATTTGAATATTATTCTAAATCGATTTTCACGAACAAGGTCTTTTACAAAAGATAAGAATTCAAACGAGGAAATATCGTCTTCAAATTTTTGTAAATATTATTTTCTTTCAAATAATTGTGTGAAAAAATTTTATTTTTTAAAAAAATAGATATAAACATAACATTTTTTTTTAAATTCAAAAAAATCATCTTCTCGCTTCAACTTTAATCTTATGAATGAAATGTTATTTGGAAAAATTTGTTTAAATGTTGTGCTTAGTATCAACAATTGCACAAACGTTATTTTTTATATTTTTTACAAAAATTAAGATATTTGAAAATTAGTTAAAAAAATAATAAAAAGAATAATCGATTTAGTTTTTTTTTTTCTTTCTCATTTTTATACCTATCAAAGTTTTTGATAAATGAAAAAATGCAATAAGCAAAATATCGCGATGAAATATAATTTGTAATCCTTTGCAATCGGTAAATTGGTAAATGATAAATATCCACACAAATATTCGAAATAATATTTTTTTTTAATGAAATTTTAAATATATATATATATATATATATTATATTTCTTAGTGTTTATTTGTGTGTGTGTGCGTACAGTAGTGCCCCTTGAAATTGACGGTGAAAATACGAAACTCTTACCCCTACTACTGACTTTCATTCATACACACGATTGAATGATATACGTGTTATCAATGAACTAGCCAATTAATTGCCTGTTTGCGTAAACTTACGTTCATTAATTAAAAAATTGTCAAACAAATATAAAAATATTTTAATTTAAATATAATTAATAAAAGAACCTCATATTTTCATTTGAACTAGCAAATAATATTGAAATAAAAAGAAAACAACACATAGATCTATGATCCATGGAAAAATTAAGATTGATCTGAAACAGATATTTTTATAAATTAAATAATTGAATATTAAACATGCCAAAAATCTTTGGTACATCTTCCATAAATATTCTTAGAGAGTTATATTTTTATTTTTTTTTATTACTTGCTTGCTCGTCATTAATTTGTAGTTGTAATTGGAGATGATGGATCATTCCATCTCCTTGGCACACCAAATCTGTGTCTAAATCGTCCAAAAGGTGCAGAACTTTTTAGTCAGTTAGAGTCAAAAATATTAAAATTCTCGTGTTATTAAATTTTGAAATTTAATTAACGTTCAGTAAATATTACAATCATTTCTTTTTTCTTGTTCGTCTTTAAGATTTTTGTTACTCTCATCGTATTTTATTCAATTTGCAATTTTTCTTTTATATGTGTAACGTATAGTTTAAAAGTATTTTATAATAATTAAAAAATAGATATTATATTTTTATATGTAACTTATTATAATATTTCTACTTTTTTCCTATTTCTTAATTCATTATATTTTTTAATGAAAATCACGCGTTTAAATTTAAATTTATTTTACAAACGGTAAATAGAGAAATTGGATAAAAATAAATAGGAAATTTAAATGAAAAGTGCACCTGTGAATTGGACGACTTCTATGTTAGGCTATTGTATTACTTTTGATTGTATGATTTATATAGTTTTCTTCTTGTTACAGGTGATCATCGTGGGATTTAACAGCAAATCTTTTTAATTTTCTTCAACTTGAGCAGCTTAAATATAGCTACCTTTTAAAATATATGTATAAATGCATTTTTGAAGGCACACACATAAACACTAAATATAATATAAATTTATTTTATATTCTATAAAAAAAAATAAAAATATAACTCTCTAAGAATTTTTATAGGAGATGTACCAAAGTTTTGGATACATAGTGGATATATAGGTTGCAGGTATTTTAATTTAATAAACATTAAAAAATTAGGATGTCTTAAGTTTATTTTTAATATTTTTTTTTGTAAATAAAGTACAATGTATGATATAAATTGCATACACAACATAAGTAGAAACATAGATTTTTGACAATTTAAAGTGACTAGTTAATACACTTGCTTTGTCTCAGGAATTATGTCTAACAAAATACTTTTTTAGGTAATATTAATAATAAATATATATATATACATAACTCTAGATTATATTTATGTATATGAATCAATCTGGTAAGAGATAAAATTAAAAATAAAGTAACAGATATAATGAAAAGTAGAGTTAATATTAATTTTGATAAATAATAATAAAAATTATTAATACTTGCACGGTGTTGCATATTCTTTGGTCATAATAAATCTACAATATTGCAAAGGAAACATTATTATGCTAGATTTTATCTTATCTAAAAAAAAAAAGAATAACAACATCTGAATAATTCCATTGTTTTAAACCTCTATATGAGGTTTTATTACAATGGCCAGATGCATTGTTAAAAATTGCACCTCTTGATCTTCTTACTCGCAGATGAAGCATTCTTCTAGATTTTATTCTATGTATTAGCTGCCTCGCAATTTTATTTCTTGACTATTTTTTTCGACGTAATCGAAGGACGATGATCAGGATACCAGGCCATTTCATTAGATGGATTGGGTGCTTTTCCATCACGTTGTTTCTTGAGCACAGCGACTACACATGGTTTATCAGAGTTCGTTTCTTTTGGTTTTATTACATACGTTTCATTCAAATTAATCTTAGTAGTCGGTTTCGTGATCAAATTTGTTATTTTCTTCTTAGTAGAATTTTTCGGTAACTTCGCGCAAGCCAATGATTGTAAAGTTGTGTTATCATCATCATCCTCACGTTTAGTAGACGATATTATATCTTTGCTAGCAAATAAAATGTTCGATGCCATTGTATGCACAGATGATGTAGATTCAGAAGATACAGGTTCATACGGTACAAATTTTTCTGGTTCATAGTCTTTCATCATATTTAAAATGATGTTATGTACACGACCATAATTCCTCCGTATCTTTCTACTAATTCTATCAGGATCCGATAGAACTGAAAGATTATTAGATGATTCGCAAATATTTTCTGCTATTTCATTTCTCTCCGGCAACTTTTGTAATTCTGCTTTTTGTCGTTGTCCTTCTTGTTGATATTGTATAGATGATTCTTTCGGAACATTAGATACCTTATTTGTAACTTGTATAGATTTTAATGTATTAACATTATTAAATATTATACTAGTTGCAGCAGTTGTAGATAGTGAATTTATCAGATTCCTACATGAATCCGAACTTCTGTTTACTTTGTTGAGATCAAAAATTTTAATAGTCTTCAATGTTTCATTATTGAGATTTGGCGGTTCATTCAAAGGATCAATTATTCCTTCAAGCATTTGATTATCGACCGATAAATGATTGTTTTCCTCAATCTGCTCCGGTAAAACGCTTAAATCGATATCCGCGTCAATCATACCACACAATTTATTATACACACCAAGTTCTGAAAAGATTCAAACAAAATAATTGTTAGATCTTTTGATACGTATTAAATATAAATCAAATATATATGCGAATAAAGTAAAGATAATTTTCTTTATATTAATTTAGAAAAAATGAGAAATAGATTAATTAGGAAATAAGAAAATAATCAAGTATCTTACTTATGTCAAGGAAAGAATAATCATTTTGCGGTAATTTTTGATTATTCATGAACGTTATATTCTCAATGAACATTTTGTTCTTCGCCGATGAATGTTTGTTAAATGGCCAAAACGACAACAGTTTCTTTTTTAATGATTCGTTCTCGGTTTTATTTTCTCCGTTTAACTTGTTATCGCACTGTAATCCGAAACAAAAAAAACATGAATAATATATCTTTAATACAGTTGCTGTTAATAAAATTATTATTAAAAAAGAACGTGACATTAAAAATAAATAGAAGAAAAAAAAGGAATAAGACACTCACTGATTTCGGTAACTGCTTCATAACAGACCTCTGGAACCACTTCTTATAAGACTTCATGGTTTAAGTTTTATAAAATATTTATTCACGCACGGGGTTATTTACGATACTTAGGTAAAAGTCACGACCAAACTTTACGAGGGCTAATCTCTCAATGAATCCAAATCTTGTACCCTTCCCTTTTATAGGAAACCTATTTCACACCTCCACTAGTCTCAGAAAAAGACTTTCCCCTTCCCCATACAATTTTACCCCTTCCCCATACAATTTTATCCCTTCCCCATACAGTTTTATTCCCACAAAGGTATCATCATTTAGGTTTCTCCGAACAATACCATCCCTTTCTCGTGTAACCTTACAACCGCAGAGACATCATCATCTATAAAAAAAATATAAAATTAATTCAAATAATATAAATATTTATATATATATATTAATTTTCTTTACACATGGACCGTTTATTTTGAAAGTGGTGTAAATCCATTTTCTGTTGTTTCGAGAAAATTAAAGGTTTGCATATATTGGTTAATTATATCAAGTTCAATAATGTTTCTATTAATTTATCGATATGTAATTTGATTATATATTTTTTATAATAATATATAATTTGATATATATATACAGGAAATTCTTTTTTATATTATTTTTTTTCTTTTTTTTTCTATGGAAATTGGACTTACATCACTTGCATTATTAATGATTATGCAATTTCATTTATCGACCAATTTTAAATTCTACAAAACATGGAATTTTTTTAAGAAATTAAACACGGACTAATTATACATAAAAAGATTTACATTAAATTAAACACGAATTACGTGATATTTCATTTTATTTCAAAAATGGGCTTACACCATTTTCAAAATAAACGGTCTATATATGAAGTGCATATGTCTAGGTTGATTTTGTTTAAATTAATGAATTCTTTTTGTATATTTTAATTCATGCAATTTTCGCGTAGTTTCATTCTGTGATACGTAAAATCGATCGATAAAAAATGTTTTACTTGTGTTAAACTATTACAAACAATTTCTCAACATTCGTACAAATAATTTTCTTCATTGTTATAACATTCATAAATTGTTATAACTATTTTTTAAAATGTCTCATAAGTATTTTAAAAATATAACAAACAATATTATTTCTATTATTATTTTTATAGTATTTTTAATCATATTTAAATAATATCTCGGAAAAGGAAAACATCTAAAAAATATAAAAAATATCTAAAGGAAAGAAGAAGCTGAATTTTTTTCTAAAGAAATGAGATTAGTGCAGGTAAAAGATAAGGGGAAAAAAAAAAGGTTGAAAGGAAATGCCATTAATATTGTTTCCTTATCTCTGGGGAAAAAAAAAAAGAAAGTTTTGCCTATTCAAATAAATATGTAACATTACAAAAAAACTAGAAGAAGAAAAAGATTTTAGACGAATGCAATAGAAAAAAAAAAGAAAAGAAAAGAAAGATCAACAAACCTTTAACAATAATGACGCCACTGTCGCGACAGAAGTCGGCCACCAAACTGGCGACAGGATGTCATTAAGGATCACAAAATTCTAGACATTCAATATTTCTATTTGTACGTATTCCAAATGCTATTAAACACGAAAAATCAGTTTTAACATATTCCGCGTTTTTCTTTTGAATATCCGTGTATTTGCTTGAAATTAAAACCGTACAATTGTTGAATTTTCATTGTATTTTTTTTTTTTTTTCATTTATCATAAAACGTCATTGATAATTATAAAAATGAGAAAAATTTAATCGATATAATTTTTCTTATTATTTTTTTAACGAGTTAACTACGTATTTCGTAATATCTTCATACTTTGCGCGTTAAATCGTTTAGATAATTTGTGTGATATAAAGAAAATATAAAAACACAAATGATTAAAAGAAAGAATCATAAAAAAAAAAAGTATTGTCAGGAAGCCGACGAAGGTCGATATTTTGTTTAGCTTTCATATACTCACCTCGCGTGTTTTCAACATCCAAATTATAGAAAGAGAAAGGAAGAGGAGGAAGAAACGAAAGAGATATTAGATTTAAAAGTGGGAGGTATATCCGTTGTGTATGCATTCTGGTCTTCATTTCGCGTGGACACTCTATCAGTGTTAAGTCAATCCAATTGTTTTAAATATTATTCACGCACGACGTAGTGTCGGTACATCTTTGAAATATATTTTATTATTATTTCTTACAAATATTATTTTCAATTCAATTATTCTACGTGTGTGTTTATGTATATAATAATTAAAAATTTATGGTGCAGTCCATTTTTCTCGTAATATATATTATTATTATTATAATTATTAACATTCATTCGAATTTTGTGTATTATTCAAATTAATACTTCAATCAAATTATTCCACGTGTACGCGTGTGTGTTTGTGTCTTTTTTACACGTATATGCTAAATTTTATTTCGGAATGAACAATATTTTTTAGCTGTTATTTGATTTTCCAAAAAAAGAAGTTACACTTTTTATTTCAGAAAAGAATAAATATTCTTTTTTTATCGGAAAGAGGCAAGGTTACGTGGTCATTATGAAGATCCATTTGTATGGAAGGTATCTTTAACATTTTTCTAACTTTTGTGATTCATAGTTTACATAGGATTCAAAAATTGTCAGATATTATAAATGAGATTGAATCGGAAATATTTCTTGCGCAATTCTTCAAAAGTTTCTTTTCCTATAACGGGAAAAAATCTGTTATGTCTAAAGGTTCTTAGCGATTAATTGCTTATGCTTGTTCTGAAGGAATAAGAATGGAACGTTCAACAAAGCAAATATGATTCCAATCTTGAAAGTAGGACGTCATAATAATCTAAATTCTCACCTTCTTCATTTAACGTCTATTTTTATTTTTTTATTGTTGTATCTTCTTTCGATTATTTCATTGGAACAAAATTGATTAAAATATTATTTGTATCATAAGTAATTGATATTTTTTAATTTTAATTTGATTGATATTACATAATTATATTTCAAGTCTTTTAACTAAAGAAGTATCTCATGAAGGTAACCTTATTTTATCGTTAGGAAGCGACATCGTTGAACATACATACGTTTCAAATTGGTTTGAAGAGAAAGTTTAGTTTCCCCGATCGGAATCTAACAGATTCGCGATTGTAACAGAAAGAAAGATCATTCTAATTTAATCGAACAACTTTATCCGATCAAACAATATTATTAATTCTCCGTAGTATCTACAAAAATGATAAAACATTTGAAAAAGTTTAAAGTATGTTCAACGTAAACGATTGCCGTTATTATTATTTTCGATAACGTAAATATAAAAAGAAAAATAAATAACAATCAAATGCATTGAAGAAAAAATGATCTATCATTCGATATAAAGTTAATACATAAATTATAAAATTATTTATTGTTTTCCCAATAAAACAAAATCGAGGCCATATTATTAACCTTTTACATGAATCCAATCTACAATTATGTTGATAGAATCAGCCGGCTTTTGCGGTCGTGCATTTCGATGCACGAGAGATGCATACGAGAAATACTTTCACGAAAAATGTACACCGAAACGGTACGATCCTTCGAATAATAATTAATCATGATAGTAACAACAACGAAATATGTATGGTGGTAGCGTGTAAAAAAAAAAGAAAAAGAAAAAATAAAGAATTATTTAACCTTTGTTTTTTTTGTAGTGCACCAACTTAGACGTGGAATTTAATGTAAAACCTTATAACGAAATCCCAGGACCAAAGCCTATTCCGATATTAGGAAACACATGGAGAATGTTGCCATTGATCGGACAATATGAAATTTCTGATACCGCTAAAATAAGTCAATTGTTTTACGAGGAATATGGAAAAATCGTTCGTTTGAGTGGTTTAATCGGTCGACCTGATTTACTTTTTGTTTATGACGCTGACGAAATAGAAAAGGTTTATCGTCAGGAAGGGCCAACCCCTTTCAGACCATCGATGCCATGTTTGGTTCATTATAAAAGCATTATTCGTAAAGATTTCTTCGAAGACATAGGCGGTGTTGTCGGAGTGTAGGTGAAAATATTTTTATTATATTATATTATATATATATTCAAGTCACTAGTTAATACCTAGCTAGTTCCAAGCCCAAACAAAGGAGGAGTGTTCGAGGGTGAGATTAGCAAACTACCCTTGGTAAAAATAGTAAACTGCTTTCGGAAATAGCAATAAAAAAACTATTATAACAAGACGAGGTCCTAACAAAAAGAAAAAAAAATATATCTTGATCTTTTATTTATCGAAATCTTTATTTTCTTTTATTCGTTTGTGCTTATATCAATACTGAATCATTTTATGCTATTTGGAAAATATTTACGACAAGGCAATACAATAGGTCTGATGATTCTCTTATCTCTTTCGAAAAAAAAAAATTCTTTTAGATCTGTTTAACTTAGGTGTAGCCACTTCTTTCTACCTCACGTAGCCCTTTAAAGTCATTAGGATCTTAGATCATCATCATTTTTATATAAATCGAAAGGAAACTTTTTCGTTGGAATAAAAGAATTTTTTATTTTATCAAACACAAATCATCTATAGATTTTATTCTTAATCTTTTATTCAAAGGGTAATTCAAAGAGTATTCAAAGTTTTTTCTACAATTGTTGAAAAAGTATTTAAGAGATTTGAATTTTCTAATGACTTAGGATCCTTTTGAATAGCTACTTCAAATTCTGGAAAATTATTAAACCTTCGTCTATTATAAATCTTATCTTAATCTTCAAGACGAACCTTGAACTTTACCTTTTATGGCTATTCTACAATTATTTTCATTTTTTTTTTTATTTATTCTATACATTACATTTATTCCCATATTTTGTTCTGCATTTTTATACGCAATTCAAATATTAAAACAGAAGGAAAAAAAAAACGAAAGATTGTTTAATATGTCAACAAAAACTTCTTTGGTAAATTGTCGAAACATTAAACATCATTGAGTGCCACTTTGTAAGTGGCTTGTTATAATAAATCAATATTTAACTAGACACGGTGAACCATGGAGAAAATTTCGTACGCGTATACAGAAACCAGTTTTACAACCGCAAATTGTAAAGAAGTACATAACACCTATAGAAACTGTCACGAGTGATTTCATAACAAGGTAATTGTGATTAAATTAAATAAATCAGAAATTAAAATTCCCCTACCCCTCCCCCTCCCCCTCCCCCGTTGAAGAAAACATAATATGATAATTTAATTTAATAAATAATTTCAATCACAAATTCGTTTCGCAGGATAGAAGAAATTCAAAAAGAAAACGGAGAATTGCCGGGAGATTTTGATAACGAAATACACAAATGGGCTCTTGAATGTAAAATTTTATTATTATAATTAATTAGATTTGAAAACAAATTTTGATTATATTACAATTGTTTTGATATATGAAGGTATAGGATTGGTAGCTTTGGACGTACGATTAGGGTGTTTAGGTGAATCGCTTGAACCAGATTCAGAACCACAGAAAATTATCGATGCTGCTAAATTTGCTTTGAGAAACGTAGCAGTTCTTGAATTGAAAGCTCCTTTTTGGAGATACATACCAACTCCACTTTGGACACGATATGTTCGTAATATGAATTATTTTATCGAGTAAGTTCTATTTAAATTTCAATAAATTCAGATTCGGAATTTTGTATCAAGATTAATTTTGATCTTATATTGATTGTCTGTTTTTTTTTCTGTTGTATAAAATAAAATAATTAATTTTTAGAGTATGCACGAAATACATCGATGCTGCTATGGAAAGATTAAAGGAAAAAAAATCTACGAAGGAGGAAGATCTTTCGATGGTGGAAAGAATTTTAGCGACCAATGCTAATCCGAAATTAGCTTACATTCTTGCGTTGGATTTAATTTTAGTCGGCATTGATACGGTAAAAAATAAATACGGAATATATTTATTTTAATTGCATAGAGAAAAAGAAAAAAGAAATATTACAAAGGTATCATTTGTATTGAATAAAAATGTATACCTTTATACAATAATCATTGTTTTAGATATCAATGGCGGTATGCTCGATATTATATCAATTGGCGACAAGACAAGAAGAACAAGAAAAAGTTTATCAAGAATTACTTCAAATTCTTCCTGATCCGAATACTCCTCTTACTGTGTCGCATCTCGATCAAGCTATTTACACTAAAGCTTTTATTCGTGAAGTTTTTAGGTAAAGAAAAGGGAATTGTTTCTATGTGTTAGAGCTCTTAAAACTTTTCAACCCATTCGATGAAAAAAAAAAGTTATAAAATTGAATGCAGAATATTAATTAAACATTTGATATAATCTTCCGACAATTCGCGGTTACGTTTAGTATTAATAATTATCATCTCATTTTGCAGGATGTATTCAACTGTTATTGGCAATGGTAGAACGTTACAAAACGATAGCATAATTTGTGGTTACAAAGTGCCTAAAGGAGTAATTATCGATTTTAATGATTATCTTTGAATCTGTTGAAATATTTAAATCATTGATAACATCTTTCTTTCGTAATCTTATAATTTATATATAATAGGTCCAAGTTGTATTTCCAACAGTTGTAACTGGAAACATGGAGGAATATGTCGAGGATGCAAAAACATTTAAACCATCTAGATGGCTTAAAACTTCCGTTGATCAAAAGTTTCATCCGTTTGCGTCATTGCCATATGGATATGGTGCACGCATGTGTCTTGGTAGAAGATTCGCTGATCTTGAAATGCAAGTACTACTCGCTAAAGTATGTCATTTTAATATATAATTATTTTTATTGAAAATTCTCTTCATTATATAATGACATATTTTTTATGTTGTTATGCTTCAGCTGATACGATCGTACAAGTTGGAATACCACCACCAACCATTGAAATACAAAGTTACGTTCATGTATGCACCAGACGGAGAACTCAAATTCAAATGCATTAAAAGATAATAATTAATATATCCAATAATTACCGATTACATAAATAATATAAACGATAAAATCAAAAGATTGTAATAATACTTATATATAAAAAAAAAAAGAAAAACATAATTTCTTTAATCATAGAGAAAATAAAATAATAAAACATATATATATATATATAAAAGGGGTAGGGTATTTCTGACGCTCTTCTTAGTTCATTTTAATCCGCATGTGTCGCTAAAGTCGCGCATCTCGATCGATAATAATGCAGTTATTAATACCTCAGTTTTTTCGATAGATGGAACTTACAAGATTCTCAGGGATATATACTTAGAAAAAATCGAGAGTGAAATTGCACTTGTATATCAATTTTAATAAGAAATTTTATATGTGTTGGGTTCGAATTAGTGAGTACTTCGTTATCCCAGTATCAGTGTTAGATGATGCATTATTCCTAACCTATCTTTATTTACGCTATTAGAATTTCTTACTTTGACGTTTGGAGTACTCAGTGATAACAATGGCAAAATATCTTACGTGGAAATATCTTTTTCTATTAGTTATAATACAAATTGGTATGCAATTTATTTCTATACGATTTTTATTACAAAATAAATACGATTTTTCTTTAATCGTATATCAAATTAGTTATTCTTTTTAAAATAATTTGTTTATATATAAAATTCATTATTGCAGTCAATGCCAAAAGAATCAAGGATATGATTTATATGTCAGTTGATGGAGCTGCTGGTTGTTTTCGAAGACACAATGGAACACATCAATTTGGTTGCTCGTGTAAATAATTCTATACAATCATATTAAATATTTTAATAGCTTTCAACTTTTTAATATTTATTGTACTTGCTTCTCGCAGCAAGTAGATCTGGTAGCGTAGGAGTAATACATTTAATAGAACAAGAAGACGACGTCAGATGGTTGGAAACTAAAGCAACTGCAGGCCCATATACTGCGGTCTTACCATTTTCAATGTTTACCAGAGATATTCTTCTACGTTTGAAAAATACTAACAATATCAATGGCGTACTATTGGCAAGAAATACTAGTAAAAACTATCCAGATTTTTATTCGCCCGAGGATACTTGTCCAAACAGATATTCAAATTATAAAAAATGTAACGACAAACGTCCATGGAATCCTCACGGATCATCCATTCTATTAGAAGACTGGCCATTTCCCATGTTTTATATGGAGGTCATTAATTTATACATATATTAACTATTTATAATATTTTATAAATTTATCTAATAATAACAATTTCATATTGCTACAGAATCAAACACTTTTGGAAGCTATAAAGTCTTGTTTTTGGAATCATAATGCTCACGATCTTGAAAATCAAAGCGAGCGTTCTTTGTGCGCATTGGAGATGAAATCATTCATGTTTTCGGCTATTAATTCTGATTCGTGTATAAAACGTAGCGATTTTTATTTGAATATTAATCCTACATCGTTCTGTGATCCACTCGGAGATAGGAATATACATTGGCCATTAGCACCATTGAAATCAGATTCCAATTCTGTAATTATGGTTACCTCCAGAATAGATGCGTCTTCTATGTTTGATGGAATATCTCCTGGAGCATTAAGTACAATAACAGGCATAGTTTCATTATTAGCAACCGCTACTTATTTGAATTCTTTGAAACCATATATCAATAGTAAGTTACTTTATTTCAGAATCTTCACGCATAATTATTTAACAACGAAATAATATCATTTATTATTTTCAGATACAAATGTTGTTTTTACTCTTCTTAATGGAGAAGCTTTTGACTATATAGGTTCCAGTCGATTGGTTTATGATCTAAAAGAGGGTCATTTTAATGCTCTCGGTGGAATTAGTTTAAAACTTAATGAAATTTTAACTGTAATCGAACTTAGTCAATTATCCAAAGGAGATTTATTTTTGCACGTTAGCAACAATAAGACTAATACAATGATAAGTCAGTTAACCGAAGGGTTACAAGCTAAAGTATTGAGTAATAGCGTTCCACCTACGTCTGTACAAAGCTTTCTCGAAACAGAACCGAGTCTTACAACCATCGTTATAACTAATTATCCTGATCAATTTACCAATAATTATTATAACAGCATTTTAGACAATGCCAAGAGTCTTAATTTCAACAGGTATTACAAATTATAATAAATATACAGAATAATATATCATTCTAATAATTAACGTTTATTTTTTTGTTTTATTTTAGAAATGATACAAACGATCTTGCGTCGAGTTTAACAAATATAAGCGTCACTTTGGCGGAGACTTTGTATTACAACGTCACAGGTGTTAAAGCTCCAAGTGGAGATGTAAATAGGATCGAAAATATTATCTCTGAAATGTTGTCTTGTTATCTAGAAAGCGCAAAATGTAATCTGTTTCACGCAGCATCGTCTCCAGGAACCAAGTTGGCCGATCAAATTTTACCTTTATACGTCAGTGTACATAGGGTACCTAATACCGTTACAATTTTAACTGGTCAACTTTTGGCTCTGTTAACTGGCGAAATATTAGAAATGAATGAAACAGCGTGTTACGATCATCATCACGCGTGGATGGGTGGATATAATTTAACTGGAATTTGTATAAATTCAACGGTAAATTACAGTATAGCTTTAAGCCCAGCATTCATCATCAGTGGTATGTACTTTAATTTAATTTAATAAGAATATGAATACAATAATAAATATAAATGATCCTATTTAATACAGATTACGATATGAAGTCAGGAATATTTTCAACGTGGACAGAATCTATATGGCAAATGCTAAGTGTTAGAATGTTCTTGAAACCTTCTGCAGCAACAGAACGTCTTAGCATGATTCTTGGCAGCATAGTGACTAGCACATCTTTTATTTTAGTGTGGTTTATTAATTCCAAGGCTGATATATTATTTAATTCCAGGTGATAAAACAATGTATGTTTATTTTAAAAATGCATATACATTTTTTTAAGATATAAAACAGACAAAGTTTCATTTTATAGGCGAGCTGTTGATTGCTAGGGATACGCTGCGGACCACATATCAATGACCAGGTTGGATCATCGAAGAGATGATGTTCCCGTAACAAGCCTTTAAACATATATGTGTGGTACGCCCTCGGACGATTTTTTTAAGTCTGTATCAAAAGAAAATTAGGGTTTCACCTCACTAAAAAAAAATATATACCAAGAAAATTAATTTATCTTAAAATATTGAGTTAACGTGGGATGTATGATGCATTAAAAAAAAGTGAGATGAGTGTATGTATGATTTATAAGGTGAAATGTTTTAAAGAATATTTTCATCATTTCTTTAAACTATAATACAATGAATATAGATTTTCAGAACAACGTATTCAAAAACGAGGCAATCTGAAAATTATATAATTCATGGTAAAACTTTTGGTTGAAACAAAATATTCGTATTTAAAAAAGTATATTTTTATGGAAAATAACGTCTAACATTGTTTGTGAATGATTATAGACAAGCATCGCTTTGATTTTTATCTTTAGTCAATGAATTATTTTGAGGAAAGATGCAGTCATATTTGTAATGATTCAAGCATCTTTTTGTCGTAATATCCTGCTTACAGATTTTTATTAATAACTTTTAAAAACTACGATAATTCATTTACTTAATCGTGATTAGTAACAATTAATTTCTAAAGAAACGAATAATATTACAAAGTTTCTTATTTCTTTTTTTTTTTTATATTTAATATATTTAATATTGCATTTATTTGCACATAAGGTTATATATATATAAATTAATTTATAGTTAAATTTATTCAAATACTTTCCTCTGTAGATTTCTTCTTCTGTATGTTACAAATGAAGTCTTGCATCGGTTATATTAGAGAGAATGAAATTTAGTCGAAGAAAGGGGGGTGGTCTGTGTACAATACCTTCTTTTCGTGTAGTACAATTTAAAAATACTTATATAAAAATCAGAATTGAATAGAATAATGTATTTTTTACATAGAAGAGAAGAAAAACAAAACAAAAAATTATAGAGAAACAGTCATCCAAATAGTGTTGTATAATAAAAAAAGAAGAACAAATTTTGTGGAGTACCCAAACTGATTTTACTAAAACAAAACAAAAATCAAATATTTTGTAGTATATAATATTAATGATTAAAAATAAAAGTTAATACTGACACGTAATGGTATCTTTAAAAAAAAAAAAAAAAAGAAAAAGAAAAATTAAACACATAATACACACACACAAACGCGCGGAATATGTTAAGGGTAAAGAATTAGACAAGACGAGGACAATTATAAGAACAAAATTTATGCAGAATCGATTAATATCATATTTCAAGTATATCGTACGCTCAATTACTTGGCATTAATAATTGTGGAAAAGCCAAATGTAATAATAAAACGGAAAGAACTTGATCGTAAATTTTCTTAATCGCTACAATTATTATCATTTTTATTTATTTTTTTGTTTTTTTTTTTTGCTTTTTTTTTTTTTATTTTTTTTAAATTTACTACACTAAAATATGTAGCAGGAATTTATTATTTGTTTTACAAAACGTTTTGTTATATTTATTATTAATATAACAATATGACCAGCGAGAGACTTATCGGTACGACAAAGATGGAAAAATTTGTATTGCAAGCGTGATGGCATTTATTATCAATAAACAACTTATTTAACAGGGCCTTTGATGTACATGAGAGAGATAATAATGCTTCTTAATGCGCATTTTTTTTTTTTTTTTTAAGTATGTTAATACGTATAGTTTACGTTTGAAAAATTTGGCGGAAGTTAGGAATGGACCGATTATATTTCTTTTTTATTCTTCATTTGCGAATAATTATTCCCAATGAAGTATTATATTTTTTTTATATATCGACGACAATAAATATTTTTTTTCTTTTTTTAAAACTTACGAAAGAATATATTTTTTTTTTTCTTTTATTAATAAAACTTTAATAGAATAAAAAGAAGAAGATATAACATTTTAGCAATACTTGCTAAAAAAAAAAAAACAAAAAACTTTTGCCTTATTCATCGATTCAAAAAAAAAAAAAAAAAGAATAAAGTAACAAATTAATATATATAATCTTTTAATAATTCGAAGCAACAAAATAATAAGAGTAAATAACATTTTTTTAAACATCAACAAATATTAAAAAAGAAAAATAAATAAAATAAATGATATTTCAAACACTCGCAATAAAAGAAACAATTTATAAGACTATAATAATAATATATGTTCTGGTCCATTCCTATCTTACATTTAATGTAATTCACACGTAGGACTTCGCACATTACATGATAATCAATAATCAACCTGCAGAGAGAGACGTGGGTATGAGGCTTACTCTTCTTGTTATTTTCAGTTCATATATGTGTGTGTGTGTGTGTGTGCGTGTGCACATGCGAACAATTTTCTTTGTCTCCTCTACGCACATGTATAATTTCATATATATCTCAAGGACGAAAAAAGTATTTATTTGGATTACAATAGAAAAACATGCCAAGTGCATACAAAAATTATTTTTATTCATGTGCATATGGACTATTCTTTTTTATTATTATTATTATTATTATTATTATTATTTAAACGTTTCTTATCTTTCCTTTTCTTTTTTTTAATTTCTTTTTACGATGCACGCGCACACAACAGTTTCAACCTCTTTGATACCGGTAAAGAATTTCTTTTTTTTTTCTCCCACTTGTGTTTGTTTGTTATTATTTCGCGTTTGTAAGTATTTCATAGTTTTTAGTATACAAGTATGAAGTAGGAGGCTGGGCACCGCCCACCGAGTTATCACAGTCGTCTGGTGCCGCAGCACATACGTATACGTGGTTCAGCCTTACAACCTACCTCTTAATCTAAACATTATATCTGAATTCTAATTATTTTAAAAAACAGTATAGTTCCGTACAAGGTAGTTTATATGTTACATATTAAAGCAACGATTTATTTTCTTTTTTTTCTTTTTTAGTCTCTTGTCTCATGCTACCAGGAGCATGCATGTATTATTATTGCTGTCATTTAGAAACACAGCGGCCTAACTAGATAGAGCATTTTGCTAGATGTATCTTTTTTAAAAAAAAAAAAAAAAAAGATACAAATACAAAACATTCGCAAAGAATGTATAGCGTAGAAGAGAAAGACGACAAATGTGTTAAATTGAAATAAATTTAAGCATATAGATCATTTATCAATTAATAGTTTTTATCGTATTTCTAGTTAAACCACCGTTCACCGTTATTCGTACACAACATATCACCGCCACAAACAACCCCACATACTCCCCCCACGACTTTACATAATTTTTCTCTCTTTTTTTGTCGCGTATTATTATTTAATATTTAATTTCTTTTTTTTTTCTTTTCTTTTCTTTTTTTTTTTTATACTACCACATATATGGAGCTATACTGTCAGCTGTCTTCAACTGATAATAGCGTTTTACTGGACTTTTAAATTGTACAATATAATAATGTTAGCACATATCTGTGTTATTATTTTCCTTTTTTTTTCTTTTGCATATCTCTCAGTGTTACAACAATAATACATCGGACAAAAATTTTTCAATCGAAGTTAGTCAAAAATCTTATAGATTTAATCTCTTCAAGTACACATTTTTTTCTTTTTTTTTTTTTAAAATACACACTGAAGGGTAATTTATAAATTACTAATGGAAGCACTCTGTAAATCTACTATGTACATTAAAGCATAAGGAAGTACTCAAGACTTTAGGTTTCTTTTCTTTTTTTTTTTTTTTTTTCATGTAACTTTACTGTGTACAAGTGGATAGTAGTCCGATATTTAGAACCCTTTTTGTATTGTATTTTTTCGTATTTTTCTTAGACTCAACTGACTAGTGTGTGATTACGTGTAAGCTGTGAGCTTTATTCGTGCATTTATTTAAAAAAAAAAAAAAAACGTAATAAAATATTTTCTATACGTCGAACTATTCAAAGAAAAAAAAAAAATGATAATTCGTAGATGGAAGTTATTATTAATTTTCATTTGCAATATTCATTCAGAGAAAAACATCTCTCACCGTTTTATGTTACATATGTTTTTTTTTTTTTTTCTTTTAAATTATCCAGGAAGAAAATGTATTTGTAAATGTACAAAGTGATGGACGGAACGTCAGAAGAGATTATTACGTTCAACTAGTATAATATTTTTTAATGAGAAATAAAGAAAAAAATATTTCCAACGCTCTGTATCCAGTAAATATAATAAATATTTCACGTAAAACGTAATGATCATGTGTAGACAGCAAAAGTACAGATTTACTTATATTCTACAAATGGCATGTGGGTGTCGTCGTTCGCTTAGGACTTTGTTTAATTGAAAAAGAAAAATTTCGTTCTTTTTTTTTTCTCTTTCTTTCTTTCTTTCTTTTCTTTTAGATAATAATAATTTGTTTTCTTCAGTTTTTTGTAACCTTAGTAACAGTTCCATATTCATATGTACAGTAATACCGTGTCTTATAAATTGACGGTAGTTGCACAGAGACGACACTTAGAGTTTAAAAATATAATCATCATATATTTTAAGTATTATTATATTATCATCGTGTTACTAATAGATCGTATTATTATTATTAATATTATTATTATTATTATTATTATTATTAGTACTATATTACTATCCTCATCATCATCATCATCATCATCATCATTTTCATTATTGTTATTAATAATTATTATTAATATTATTGTTTAACTTGGAGGGACAGCACTTTGCTATGTCACGACACTGCAGAGCTGAGAATAAAAGATTGTAGAAGTTACCACGCTCCTTGATGGCACGGAAAACAATGATTTTCATTAACTTACAACAGTTTTTTCTTTTTTTTTTTTTTTTTTTTTTTTCTATTTTAATTATATCTGCACGAGCGGAACAACTTAGTTAGTTTGCGGCAAATATTAGACTAGCGCGGATGTCGTGTACACGGGGAAGTAATTTAATATTCCAATTCAAAATCAAAATTCAACACCTTTATCTAATTTAATTTTTAGCCCTTTTTTCTTTCGCGAAGCTGAGAGAAAAAACGATATTAAAATACAGGCGGTAAAAAAAAAAAAGGAAAATTAAATATTGTTTACTCGTTCAGACACTGCCCTTTAATCTTCTTCTTATTCTTTCTTTCTTTCTTTCCTTCTTTTTTTTTTTTTTAATTATTCTCTCTTATTTTTATCATACGTAGATTAGAAAAACATGATATAATTTAAGTTACTCGTAACTTTACAAAGAATATATACCTTTTGTGTTTATTTTTTTTTGTTTCTTTTGGGAAAGCAATTTTCTTTAGTATAAAAATATAAAAACGCTAGTATATTATGGCATATTTCGCAAATCTGAAGATGTTGTGTGTGGTTGCTGTTGTTCTTAGTGAAATTATTAGATGATTTTTAATTGAAATTACAATAAATAACAAAATTTTATGAATATATACAGATTTTAATATGTCTTTATATATTTTATACGTAGCATTTTATCTATTGTCTGCATTGTCTTTTAATATTTTTCTTTTCTTTCTTTCTTTATGTGTGTAAAATAAACAGTGTGCACATATTTCGAAACAACATTTTATCGATTGCAGACTAAAGAAAATTTTCATTATAAATTGTAAAACAACAAAAAATATATTAACCATTTTTTGGAAGTACTACTTATATTTTATATTGCAAATAGAATTGATTTCATAAATCAAAACGACTCTATAAGTAATAACAAAAAAGACAAAAAAAACAAATACTAAGAATAATTTAACTCTTATTACTAAATTTACCACAAAAAAAAACTGAGAAGAGACATTAAAGTCAATAAGAGTCAATAAAAATTTCATATCTTTCTTTTTCTCTATAAAGAAAAAAAATCGCAGTATACTTCAATTAAGTTACACATCGAAGACCACGATTTTTCATTCTGGTACTTAAGGGGAATATCAAATATTCGTTTGTTCCTATTTCTTTAATCATAGAAACGTTCAATCATTTGGGTAATGAGTGGAGGATTTAATTAATATTTTCAGAGATTAATAGAATAAATTTTTTCCATTTTTTTCTTCTAATAATATAGTAATAAAAAGGAAGATACAAAGCCAGAGCCCAGAATAGACGCATAGGTAGGAGACGATAAGAAGAGGAGAGAGAGAGAGAGAGAGCGTGATAACCCCTACTCATGTACCCTTGGTTGCCGCGAGAATGATTACGTATTTAACAGTTAAAGCGAAATCTATCCTCGAATACCTTAATACTGTAATAAGCAACTGGATTTGAAGGTACCTTAAAGAGGTTATTGTTGACGTATCATTAGTGATCGACAGAGGTCAGTGAAGATCATCTTCATCGCTATCGTTACCGTCTTTTGATCTATCGGCACCTCCTTCACCATCGCTAGAACCCGAATCACTTCCTGATTCTTCAGACTGCCAACCACCACCTCCACCACCACCACCGCCACCTC
The DNA here is from genome assembly GCF_001313835.1 of Polistes canadensis. Taxonomy (NCBI): domain Eukaryota; kingdom Metazoa; phylum Arthropoda; class Insecta; order Hymenoptera; family Vespidae; genus Polistes; species Polistes canadensis. The sequence continues at coordinate 82,481 of NW_014569689.1, read as the reverse complement.
CACCGCCAGCTTGCTGCTGTTGGATTTGTTGTTGCTGTACCGCATGTTTGGATACCTTATGACGTTTTCCTACACGAGATACAGCTTCAGCACCAGCACCATCAAGCATTGGTTGTAAAATTCGTCTGCGCGCATTTATAAACCAGTTATTAACTTGTAGCAATGTTAGATTTGTCTGACTCGCTATTTGTCGTTTCTCGTCTTCCGTAGGATAAGGATGCTAAAACATATATAAGGAGATGTTTTTTGTAATTATATTATTTATTATATCATTTTACGTCTCATATATTTATTATTAACTTACAACTATATGTGCAAAGAGCCATGTTCGCATGATACTGGTCGCTTGTTTAGGTAGAACACCACGCTTCTGTCTTCCCTTTTTAACATTTCCATGATTACTACCATGAATACTACCATGATTTGAGGTAACAGTACCGGTGCCGCATTCTTCTTCATCTTCGCTTGGAGCTGGGGAAGGTGGTGATCCTGCAACAATAATATCTAAAAACGATTTATTATTGTGACATATAGAAAATTCATATTGAGACAATTTATATTAATAATTATTTATATTCATTATGCTATGCTATGTCCACTTTTTCTATTCGTTTTTTTATTATAATCTTTAATAATCAGGTTCCCAATAAGAATTCAAGATATGTATTAATGTCTAACCAAAATACTTTTCATCATTAGCATCTCCAACATCCACATATTCGGTTTCCCGTTCTTGTAGTGCTAGAAGACCCCAGTATCCAACTTCTTCTAAATATATTCTGTCAGCAGTATTTACATAGTCGATATCATCTATAAACGTTAATTTATAATTTGTTTTTTTAACTATTTTTAACTGCAATGAAAGAGAGCTATTTATAACTAAATATTTACAATCATCCTTAAAAGATCTAAACGAATGATTTATTTGCGGGCCAAAAATATGTGGTGAGAAAATATACAATTAAATATATATTATCAGCGAGGTATGAAAAGAATTTAATAAGAATTAGTAGATTTACCTTGACCAAGATACATATCGTTGGCAGGAGTGCAAGGATGAGCACCGATCTGAGAAAGCGGTGTACTTCCATGTACCGTAGAAGGTGATACCGGCTCATCATGATCTTGACTGTTAGATCTGACAGAACATTGGTTGGTAGACGTCGATTGAACCGAGGAAGGTCTATCATTTCCAATGTCCTCTTGTACGGCTACTTGATTTGCACCAACGTTTTCCAGTAGCAGATCCCCTCTGCTTACTCTGAATCCGTTAGTTCCCGACTCAACATCATTGCCTGTAGATGACAGCACCTGGCAAATATATGTCGCAACTAGCCGTCAGAGAGCAGGGCGGGGTTCTATTATATTTTAAGGGATGCACGTGTATTCATTTACATTTAATATTTTAATTAATAGTAATAATAAAACTAATACGCGTAAGAGAGACGATAGACGTATTTAGTTGGATACTAATTGTTAGTACAAAGAGATCATTGATATTGTTTTAGACATTGAACAAATGATTGTCTGTGAAATACACATACAGATTTGAATATTATGGTAATACTCGTACACCCCTGATTGTAAGGATATCTACTAAGGTAAGGGAACAGGCAAGGGTGCCCTGAGCATAGTGAAAACATCTAACCTGCAATGGACTGCTGCCATTGCTGCCACTGGACGGACCCATGTCGTGTCCATGGTGACTGTAGTCGCTGCGTAACAAATTTTCGCTTTGCATCTTGCCTTTTAGGCACGTTATATATCTGTTGCAGAAGTCTTTGCACAACTCCTGTACCTTTTCCAATTCCAGGAGATGAATTCGCAGCACTTGTATCGCCTTGATCATCTACAATCGTGTTTTTATTATATATTTATAAAACAAAAGAAATTCCTTGAACAGTTATTCATTTATTTATATTAACGAACGTGCATCGAGATACGCATGAATCCCCCATTCATTTGCCTAATTGATTGACTCCAATAAAAACAAAAACTAGGGAAAAGATATGAAATTGTATACATCATCTTAAAAATGATCATAGAAATTTAGATTATTTATAATTATCTTTCGAGATTTAAATAAATTCTACAATCGGGGGTCAATCGTGTTGGCCAATGAACGGTATTTTTCTTTTTGTTCTGAATAAACGTACCAAACCATCAATTTCCGGGTCATTGATTAAAAAAGGTTTTCGGTCTCTTTCTTGATGCTGCACAAAAGCTTGTATGTCCATGTTGAAGCTCTCGGACGTCGAGTTGTCCGAACTCTGAGTCGCTTGTTCGCATCTTTCAAAGAGTAACGCGAGAAGGGGGAATAGGGGATGCTTATATACGGCCCTTTTATCAGCTTCGAATTGGGCCTGGTCCTGATGGGTCGTATAATCGGCAACCCCACTCGCAGGGTCCTGATCATAACCAGGAGTCACCATCGCTAGCGCCACGGCGGTGCTACCCTCTTGCATTCTATCATTCCTCCCTAATACTCTCCATCCTTGGTTTTTATCCTTATTGGTTGATGATGAATTTTGATTGCGAGCTTATCTCGCATCAGACAATCACATCCTGGAAAAGATATTAAAAAGAAGTAAATAATAATAATAAATATGATGAATTAATTTTAAAATATAATACAAAGTGTTACATTTTATATAATGACAAATAACAAACGTGATATGTGATAGTAGATTTTGATGAATATATACGAATCAATATAAGATATATTATAAGAATATTGTAAAGTTCCTTTTTTATGTATTATAATACTTCTTAATATATATATACGTTTAATCAGTCTAAGTATAAAGGATAAAGGAAAATTGAAGTAGGATCGTTAATTTGAGTGCGACATAAACTCGCACGATCCTTCGTGCAAAAGTGGAAGAAGAAGAAGAAGAAGAAGAAGAAGCGGCTGCTTGCTGGTGGTAGAGAGAAAGTGGGTGGAGGGGTGGAGTTGGAGGTGGAAACGGAGGTCGAGAAGAAGTGGTAGAATATAGTGGATAGAAAGAGAACGCATATATATATATATGTTTAAGTGTATCTGTGTGGGTGTGTGAGAGAAAGAAAAAGAAAGAAAGAGAGAGTGAGTGAGGTCGTCGGTGGTATGAAGAACCGAACGATGCGGCACTGCATTTAAATGTCATCATTAGACGGCTTCAGCACCATCAGCAGCACTGCCACCGACACCGGGGCTCCGAAGGCTTTCATTCCGAACGTCCCTTTTGAATTTTCTTCAAATTCCCCCAACCCCTTCGTAGACAACGTTTTGGCATGAATAAATAAAATACTTCTCTCTCTTTCTCCTGTGGTGTATGGTGTGGTTTGGTTTGGTTTGGTTTGGTTTGGTGTGGTGCGATTCGGTTCGGTGCCGCTATCGATACTTCTGCAAAAAGTCAAACTCGCAAGAAGAGAGTATCTTCTCAATCCTTTAAACTTAGCAGATTGGATATTGGAATTCTGATTGAGTCTGAAAGATCTTTGGAACGATGCCGATTTTCTTTTTCTTTTTCTTCTTATTCTTATACTTTTTATCAAACTATTTTCTCTTACTTATAAATATTGTATATATATATATATGGTGGTTTTAATATTTAAATATTATCTACATCTCAAATATAGAAATACAAATAACCATTACTACTATTACAAATAACTCCGTCATTTTTAATCCCCATGGATAAATTTTTTTTTCTTTTCTCTCGAGATCATTTTGTTTATACGATTTTGAATTTAAACGTAATTTTATTGTCCCATCGATTCATTCCTCTTCTTATTCTAAATATACAAATATTAAATAGTATAAGAATAAAAGAATGATTGGTTAAATAAATTTTTGTGAAAAAAAGATGTTTGTACCAAATTACCCAAACTTCGATGAGCCATTTCCTTTTGTTTGGCTTAAGTTAAAAAACATTTCAAAAGTTAAATGTTAATGTTTTTTAAATGGACTATATCTTTTTGTTCACGATTATTATATTTTATTTCGCAAATATCTGTGCATTATTTTACTCTTCCGATAAAAATATAATCCTGAATAATCCTATAAAATCAAAAATAACGGAGATATTAAAAATAGTAGTAACAGTTATTAAACCACCCCGTATATTATTATTATAAACAAAAAAAAAAAGAGAGAGAGAGAGAGAGAATACATCATAAAGTTCTAGTTTCCAACCACCCCAAAACAACCATTCACCACAGCAAACCGTTTTCTTTCCTATAACATTCATCAGGAAAAAATTTAGTTTAAAAAATACACCTGGGGGTGAGGTAAATGGTCAATGAGAAATATGACAAAATAAAATTAAAAAAAAAAAAAGACAAACGTATAAACAATATGTTTTTGAAATAATTTTTTTTGGTATTATATTCGTATATAATATTATTATTATTATTATAAATTACTCTCCCCCTCGTACTTTTTCACTTAGTTAATCGAAAGAGAAAAAAAATGATAATTAAATTAGCCAATAATCAGTAAAATACTTTCAAGTTTTACGCGTTGATAAGAACACATTTCTTCCAACCCCCTTTTTCCCCTATCCCTTGTCCACCAAGCCCTCGAATGGTCGATCTAATTTGCTCGGCGGGAAATTTCATTTAAATTTCAAACTAAGCTCGTGGTAACAATTAAAAAATAATTTCCTTGAGTACCATCCCAAAGTAAGAGAAAAGAAAAGAAAAAGAAAAAAAAGAGGTATATGGAAAGGAATAGAAAACAAAAGGATTTTTTTCTTTTTATTTTTGGTCGGCTAACAAAAAATATCAAGGAAGAAGGAAAAAAAAAGGAATAAAAAGGAGTAGAAGAAGAAGAAGAAGAAGAAGAAAAAAAGGATTTGATTGCGAGTCTGATTGGGAATAGGACACACGTTGGGTGTCTAAAGCACAGGAGGGGGTGCCATTACTTGCAAGTGGCGCTTCTTCCTCCACCCCCTTCTCGTTTCTATCACCTCAACCCCCAACCCACCGGCTACCCCAACTGCATTTCCTATATCTCTCACGAGACCACACGATTCTTTCCGTTAAAGCACCAATATTTATCGTCCCCGCTGTCGCCACGCTGCTGCTGGTGGTGGTTTTCATTTAAAAATATTATCGCTGACGGTGAAAACGGTACCCCTCCCACCTCCACCCTACCCCCTTGACGGCAGGGATTGTTTCTTCCACGTGACACTCTTTTTATGAAATTTACTTCCTCCCTCGCCCATTTCCTTATCTATTTTTCTTTTTATTGTATTCTTAAAACAAAAAAATTACAAGAAACAAATCTTTCAATCAGAATTACAAATGATATATAATAATAATTATTTTGTTGCTAATATAAAATTTCTTCTTCTTTCTTTTTTCATTCGTTTAAAAATTCGAATTATTATAAAAAAATATTGATATAATTTATATTACTAGATGCACACGTGAAAGTTTTTAAATACATGTCCATTTATAAATATGAGCCCCCCTTCTCACAAGTACTTTTACACTATACACCACTACACACAACGGTGTATACTTTGGCTTTGGGAAAAAAATATGTTAGGGGAAGTCACAAGTGGCTCAACCAGACCTCTCGGTGTCTCTTCTTCTTCTTTTGTCACGTTTTTTTTTCTCGAGTACAGCTGTAGACGTTTAACACTAAACCTAACAACAGTTTATGTGTTTTCTTATTTCGAATTAAATTGGTCTCTTATCTATATATAATTCAATTTTTTTTTAAACTCTATTACGTATACTGATTAAATGATATTTATATAATTATATTTGTTATTTTAAATTTACAATTGAAATTCGATCATTCGATTGATCGTGTTACGCGTTTATTGTTAAATAAATCAAAACAACAAAGATCAAAGTTCGCGATATAATTTTCATTTCAAATTTTAATCTCGCGTTCGTTTTTATTCCTACGAATAATTACACAATATATATCACGTAATAATTAAGAGATAAGAATAAAAAAAATGAATTACTTAATATTAAAATTATATATATCCAGAATTCGAATATTCAATTTTTAAAATTTTCTCGATTTATTATCATAATTTTCCTTTTAACATCACTGTGATTATTCGTGATTAGAAATGATTTCAGACTATCGTATTATTTTTACGATGAAAACAAAACAGAAAAAGGTGCGAAATCAAAGAAGAAAAAACTAAATTCAAATATTCCAAGTAAGCCGAACTTTTCTTCATCCCTTATTTTATCCCCTTTGAAAAAATACAATTTGAACACGTGCATAGGGTACTTCAAAACCCACCTTCCCCTTTCACCTCTTCCCCGTTTGTGTTACTAAGACTATTGTTAAACGAAAAAAAAAAAATATACTGCGATATAAAAGATTGCGAATTGTCGTAAATGCATTTCACTATAAAACCGGTTGTTGTTTACTATAGTTTGTATACTAACAGAAGATAAATGCATACGAGGAGTAAGAAGCACAGGATAGAAAGGTGTGTAGGTGTTAAAACACGCCCCACGTTCGACTAACGAGCATTACCTGTTTCTCTCGTCCCCTTTCACCCTTGTTTTACCTAACCTTCCCCTTACAACCCCCTTTCACCCCAATTTCACCTTGACATACGATCTGTCTGTCAGTCTCGGGTATTTTCGATAAACGGCAAGTTCAAAGCATTAGTATAACAGACCGTGAAATTTGTCACTTTTCTACTTTACCAACCGATTTGAATACAAATGCATTGGCGTAGACTACTCTGTGTTGTTTTTTTTTCTTCTTTGCATTTAACTCTCATTCGTTTCCAATTTCCTCCTCTTTTCTATTATCTTTTACTTTCATTCTTTCTTTTTTTTTTCCCTCCCAACCCCGATTGAGCGTAAAACAAGGGAAAAATAGAATAGTATGATAATTTTTTGATGAGAGAAAAAGAGGGCGTAACAAAAAGTACAGGGGCTACCGTTACCACTGTTGCCGCTACTGGTCTGCGAATGGTCAAGACCGTAATAACGAATGAAATTAATCGGGTGCACAAAAAGAAATAAATAAATAAATAAAAAAAGGAAATTGTGTGAATATATTATATAGAAAAATTTATTTTAATTATCAAACGATTATTAATTAATATCATAAGTAATCGAAAATAATTGTTATCATTTTAATATTAATTTCTCTGTTATAATTAATAGAATATTTGTTATAGAAATATATATATATGATGCCGATTGGGGGGGGATCTGTGATATATCAGATAGAAATTAACTTTATCTAATCTAATTTCATATAATATATATTACAATTAATGACAATTGATTTTAATCGAAATTATATGATCAAATTCAATTATAATTTTCAATTCTACTTTTGTAGAATACAGTGTTCTTTAATAGTTTTGTGTTCTTATTTCTCTTGAACGCTTATGGCGTTTCTTTTGCCACGAAGAGACAGATAATCGCAACAACGGTTCATTACACTGATTGTCCGTACAATACAGTTCGTCACGATACGAGAGTACCATGTGCGCATGTTATCATCGATATTAACGCCCGTCTCTTAATATCTCATGTTACATATATATACACATACACACATATATATATATAAATATAAATAACTGTGTATACGTGTATATTTACGAACATACGATTAAAACCATTTGCTCTCATCAAAATGTAGCAATTAATATAAACGTGATCAAAGGTAAATGTTAAATATATATATATGTGTGTGTGTGTGTGTGTGTATGTATATTTATAAACATATTTACATTTTTTCGATTGCGTCACATCTGACATGAATATACTTCGATTTATATCCCTTTCTCTCTGATCTTTGATCTTTGAATAAATAATTGAATTAAATATTATCAACGTCATATACGTGTCATACGAAACACAACACAACAAAGTATAAAACAGTATTGATCATTTCCACGCGTCCAATCGAATTTATTTTGTTTCTTTTTTTTTTTCTTTTAATCAACGCATTCTCGCGCATACGTGTATTCATTTTTCCTCGTGCAGCACACACACGCACACAGCTCGTTTTATTCTGAATTATTATTTCTAGAAAGACAAACAAAAAAAAAAAAAAAAAAAAAGAAAAAAAGGCAAACACTACGATTACAGGTATAAGAAAAAACAGATAATATATGCTCGTAATTAGCGTGCTGCATATCGATAATGAGTGGGTCATTATATTGAAATAATTTACTTATTGCGTTGATGTAACTTAGAAAATAAAATATAAATGGAAAATATACAAAACATCGAGATGTAAAATGCATAATCGATTAAGTTCGGTTCGTAACATTTATGATATTATTACTATAGTATTAATTATCCCTAAAAAAAAGGAACTAGATCGAAGCCCCTTGTTTTAAACAGAGGAATGGACCAGAATAGAAATCTCACCTATATATATATATATATATGAACTATTCATTTAAAATATCGATTAATTACAATTAAAAAAAAATGGTTCAATAAATGAATATAAACACACTTGAATGCATTGTAAAATAATATATACGACCATAACAATATTAACAAAAACAAATTAATCTAATTTATTGTAAATAAAAGAGTGAGGTTATCAGTGTGTGACAACTCTTAATGGTAAATAAAGAAAAAAAGAATAATTCCGAAAAAAAATGTATGCGTGAACTGAAATTAAATATCGTTTAAACTAATGAATGGTTCATATATTATTATTATTATTATTCTCCTCATTAAATCGAACATCGAGAAGGATTGGAGAGTAAAATGCGATGATATCGATCGCATCAATCCGCGGATTCTGTCAAGCAGGCCGCGCGCTGGACTCCGAGAAATGGGCGTTCACTTTTGCCACGGCAATGCGCATACAAAAAATGACCATTTTTTCCTTTTTTATTTTTTTTTTTTTTTATTTTTTTTTATTATTTTTTTCTTTCCTTGATATTAAGCGCAAGTGTCTGCGGCACGCACCCATACCTGGTGTCGAAGGATGGAAGAAAAGACGAACGGTAGGAACGATGGAAAGGAATAAAACGAACCTAACCTCTAATATACAACTGCAACTAACTACTAAATACTCGACATAAGTATTCTGTCGAACGGTCAACGAGAACCATTTAAAAAAAAAAAAAAGTCACCAGAAATTAAATGTCATGTTTCTTTTTTTCGTCTTAATTTAAATAACCAATTGGAACGCGTTAGACTTAGCCGAAATGCATTTAGAAAAATTAAAATATTATTCGTAACGCGTTTTATACTTTGAACACATTATCTCTCTCTCTCTCTCTCTTTCTCTCGTTCGTTCGTTCGTTCCTTTTTTTTTTTTTGTATCTTGCTTACCGTGATCAAAGTCTCCCAAAGCTGGTTCTTGCACGGGTCACGCTGCACTTTCTGTTTTATCCTCCTCCTCTTATTCTTATTCTTCTTATTCTTCTTCGTTCCCTTCAATTCAACTCTTCCTTCGTCCCTCTATTACGAATGTATTATCTTCTTCTATCTCCTTTCTTTCTCACTCTTTCTCCCTTTGTGTTTATTTTCTCTTTTTATAAAAGGGGATCATGCCGATTGAAATTCGGCAAGTTGTTTCTTCTTCAAACCGAACACACTGCTGCTGACCACTTCTATCTATCTTTCTTTCTTTCTTTCTTTTTTTTTGTTACTCTTTCTCTTTCTATCTCCCTTGTCGTCTGATTTTTGTTCCTCCTCCTCTTTTTATATACACATATATATATACATATAGATATTACATATACATATAAATGTATTTTCTTTTTCAACCTATCCTTTTCTGTCCACGTGTTAAAACAACAAGCACACTAACGTCCAGATTTCTTCAAACACCGGTTTAAATGATCCTAGTATTGGGATGATATCAGTGCGCTATGTTTACCAGCGTTCAACTCGATGATAAATTTAAGTAATCGGACATTTTTCATAGCGACCGTCGTACACCCCACCGTTCTCTACTCCACCATATCTCTCTCGGCTTTTGTGACGTCATCGATTCAATACTTTTCGCGAAGGTCCCTCGCGAGAGCCCCCCGTAGTACTTAATTTTACGGTCAGATGACGCCACCCGTTCTCCCAACCTAACCTCGAACCGGACGTCATTGCGTGCATCCCTTGCAATACCGCCAAATTTGAATTGAAACTTTTTTTCCTCTCCTTTTTCTTTTTTATTTATTTATTTATTAACTTTTAACATTCGCATTTTTATACGCACGGAGGGAGGGGGAAACAGAGATTTTGTAGAAATGATTGAATTATGAAAATACGAATTGAATAAGATATCAATAGGATTAATCATTGATAGATAAGGTTCTGTTATCTTTTAGTCGGATAATAGATAATACATTGGTCAAGTTATCCTTTAATGTTATAGATATTTTCAAATTTATCAAATGAAATTAAGCGTTGCGTATTTAAAAGGTAAATTTTGTTTATTTGAGGAACAGAACTTTGATGTATTTTTTTTTCGTATAAGAAAATACATTTATGCATTATTGCAACATAATTCTAAAATTACAAAAATACTTCGATGAGATTAGATAAGAGTTTTAGAGTAAACACGTTGCATAAAGATCGATATGATTAGATATTTTGTATTTCTTAACTTTTGCCCCCGGGGGAACAAAAACAATACCTTTGCATAGGGGGGGTGCATTTTGTTATAATTACGATCGATGTATGTAAAATGATTTCGTTGAATAGGTGACGTTATATTTTGTAGAGTCACTTTTAGATTATTGTTTAATCGTTACACGATCGATTAATCTCAAGTTCGTAGAAATATATCAAGTAAGTGAATTATCAAGAATATTTGTAATAGCGATCAGGAAAATATTTGAAAATGAAATAAAATTGAGAAAGAAAGAGAGAGAAAAAAAATGTATTACTATCTTTATCTATTCGTCTGACTTTTTACTTTTTTACCTGGCCATTCTCGATGAGTAATAACTTCGAACGATATCTTATCATTTATTTCTTATCAGAACGAGAATAGTCGAGCAGATAGAAACAGAATTACATCTCAGTTTAAACTAGGTAGTTTTGCCGATTGAAGATTCCGTTTTCGGTTAAGACGATAAACATGGATTCTCGAACGATTGTATTATCGTTTTTTCTTTTATTCATCGTCGTCGGCGTTGTTCATTGCCAATTGGATTCTAAACAAAAGGACAGTGTTGTTAATACTACGGATATAAATTTAAACAAAAATCGGGCAATTACTGACACGTCTGTCGTTTTAGGAACAAATCTTCCGAGTTTGTGTACAATTTGTTCCTGCGGTTGTACGTCATTATTGTTTATTTTGTTTTCTAATAATAATATATAAGATATCATTTTTATCATTATATTATATATATTTTAATATTAATAAATAATAATAATAATAAGAAATATAGAAGGAAGAATAATAATAAAAATTGTTAAAAATTAATATTATTG
>NW_014569689.1:67538-69462 GCF_001313835.1 Polistes canadensis | reverse complement strand
ATAATAATATGTTACTGGCCAAACGAATAGAATACAAATATTTGTATTTTTCTATATAAAAATTTGCAAAAGTATATAATATATAATAACCCTAATATATATATATATATATATATATATATACGAATATCATAATCTTTATTTTGATTGTTAGTTTGAAAATGAAATGATCGTGCGGCCGCCTTTGAAGATTCTCGATTTATCGGATAACGCCCTACGATATTTACCGTCGCAACTCGTAGAAAGTTGGGACAAGCTCGAAGAATTGGATCTGATGAACAACGAATGGAGCTGCGATTGCGATAATCAATATCTGGTAAGTTCTGGCAATCACAGCCCGTTCGTTTATACGCGCGCACCCACCCACACGCACCCACATACACACACATACACTTTTTCTATCTTTCTCTCTCTATCCCATATTTTTTTTTTTATTCTATCCTTTTGCGAGGAGGACATACAAAAAAAAGAAAAAAAATGGCAATATCCCTTTTCACGAAGAACTGATCACCATGATCCTCCCCCATACCCCCCCATTCCCGTTGGTAACTTAACTCGATCATCGGCCACGTCTCCTCATTCCGCGTTCATTGCCACCATCAATTGATATCTCGTTTCGAACAAGAAAATAATGACCAAAATGGTGGTGTGCTTTTACCTTTCGATAAATAATACATTTTTCTTTCCTTTTTTTCTTCTTCTTCTTCTAATCGATAAAAAACTCCCCGCGTATTTTTTCGGCTATTTCGTTTGTTCGAAATCTCTTGGTAAGGGAAATTAATTGATAAGTAGGTGAATCAATTAAATTAACACACACACACACCCCATGCAAAAGTTATGGTAGTTAATTAATATTGTAAAACAAATTTTGTCAAGATTTCGGTTAAATTTATTCGCGTTTCTTTCAAAGTTTTTTCTTATTTTTCTAATCATAAAATTATAATTATTTTGTCATGTACTGTACAGGTGTGTTACAATTTACATTTTATTGTTACCTGTGTACACGCGATAAAAATTTAATTTATAATTTAGAATACAAGTAATATCATAGAAATTGATTTCGATTGAATTTAATTTTCTTTTTAATGTGTATGGGTTTTATGATTTTTTCTTATTTTTCTAATCATAAAATTAATTATTTTGTCATATACTGTACAGGTGTGTTACAATTTATATTTTATTGTTACTTGTGTACACGCGATAAAAATTGAATTTATAATTTAGAATACAAATAATATCATAGAAATTGATTTCGATTGAATTTAATTTTCTTTTTAATGTGTATGGGTTTTATGATTTTTTCTTATTTTTCTAATTATAAAATTATAATTATTTTGTCATGTACTGTACAGGTGTGTTACAATTTATATTTTATTGTTACCTGTGAACACATGATAAATATTTAATTTATAATTTAGAATACAAGTAATATCATAGAAATTGATTTCGATTGAATTTAATTTTGGGTTTTATGATTATAATTTTTGTTTGTTTGTTTTTCAGATCGATGTTTTGTTACCGAAACATGGAAAAAGATTGATGGGCGAGGAGGTTTACGAATTGAAGTGTAGTAAATCTTCGGAATATTATCCGGGAAAAAATTTAACATCATTGGAGAATATAAAATTGCGTTGTTCGAGCATACACGAATCATCAAATTCTAATAGCAAAGTTGGCGTATTGCACATAGGAGTAGTTGTTGGATTATTATTCGTTATTTTGATTAGTTTGGCATTAATTATTCTTTATCAACGTGGATATTTAATCGCTTGTTGCGGAAGAGGTGCAGCAACGTATTCCCGAGCATTTTACAAACGCACACCTGCCGATTACGATATTTAAATAATATTTATACATACACATATATATATATATATATATATATATATATATCTAGTCTGTAAATCAAAAAATAGGTAGACGT
>NW_014569689.1:47667-65889 GCF_001313835.1 Polistes canadensis | reverse complement strand
AATATTTAATAGTATTATTATTTTAAAATTTATTTTATTGTGTTGTTCATTTTTGTTTTCCTTTCTTATTTATTTTTTTTATTTACTTCCTTGTATCACTTTTTTCTTCTATTCGATTTTGTATTTGTCCACATTTTATTTCTTTGCTTTGTTTTTTTTTGTTATATCACGCGTTTGATGCATCAACACACTGAGTCGTGAAAATACCATAGTAAAACAAGCATTCAACGATGTTTTTCATCGTGAACGAACGAGCTAGCTAGTTCTCCTGCTTGCTAACGTCCCGGGAGACTTGTTAAAGGGAAATACGACGTTGTAGGACGATCCTACCACAGTACAATCACCTATTACTATGATGATGATGATGATGAGCTGCTAGCTGTGAATTCGGCAAGTTTCAATACGAACCTTTCGAAGGGTCTCCGATCGATCGTTTATCCTATTTTAATTAGCAACATCATTTTTGTCGGTTCGTTAAGTTAAACGTTAATTTAAGTTGAATTTAATAAGAAAGAAAAAAGAACAAAAATAAAGTATTAAACATTTAGATTACATTAAAAACATTGTATGTATATTTGATCTTAAGTATATTTCATCATTCTTCTAAATATTATTATATGAATTCCCTATATATATATATATATATGGGGTGTGGGATGGGGGAGGAGTAATAATTTTTTTACTGAGTATTATGAATGAATAGTTATATTCAAGATTTAATAAAAAAAAAAAAAAAGAATCAAATAGAAAGAAAAGCTTTGATCCTTTGTACGTGTATGTATGTACTTTTATTAATGTGTGTTACGTATATGTACCTATACACACACATATAGGTAGTAGTAGCAGTAGCAGCAGCACACAGCAACCATGGTGCGTTGTGCTAGCCGTTCAGAAAGCACCATATATACCACCGGATAAGTAATTTAATCTCGTGCTTCTGTTCGTCCACGCGTACCGTTTCCCTTCTCTCTAGTATCGAAGATTCGATGTGGTGGAAGTCCTATCGACTCATGTCAGTAATAGTAGTAGTAATAGTAGTAGTAGTAGTAGTAGTAGTAGTCTACGTGCTTTCGCGAATCTCAAATATTCACGCAAAGTTCGACACCATTTAAAAAGCAAGCAAGCAAGCAGACATTTTTTGTTTTTATTTCATTTTATTCCTTTGATATATCAAATCGTATTCCTCCCCCTCCCCCTCCACCTCCTCCTCCTCCTCCTCTTGTTCGTTCACTTGCCAAATTTTTACCACCTAAAATTTGTTTAATCTCGTAAGATATACTTTTCTTATTGATATGAATTATATTCTTTGTAAATATTTCACGAAGAGGAAGAGAAGAAATTTATTGTGTTTAAAAATAAATATACACACACACACATTTACGTGTTGAAAGAACAAAACGCAGATAGGGATGCGTTGTGAGTGAGTGAGTGGATGAATGAATGCATCGATGATTCAAGAATGCATTCCTTCCGTTCGTAAGAAAATTCAATATAACTTTTGTAAAAACGACGATCGTATTCGAAAGGGTGGCATTCGCGTAACGTTCTTCTATATATCATATTTCTATTCGTGTCCCTTTCCTAAACATATAAATCCATATTTTGGAATGTATAAACAGGAAAGAACATATCTAGCTACTACCTTTCTGTATATTTCTCGGATCGGTGAATTGTATACGACGATTCTCAAGATAAAATGCATACGTATGTGCACGTGTGTATGAAAGAAAAATGAAATATTTAGATATCCAGATAAATAGATAGATAGATAGATAAAAATATGAGTAGGCATCAAAATAGGATGTAAAAGAGAATGGCGAATAAACTGATAGAAATAGAAGTGAAGAAGAAGAAGAAGAAGCTCAAAGGGGTGTCGAGGAGAAAGGGGGAGGATGGGTGAGGGGGTTGGTTGGAAAGACGCGCGCGAACAGCTTTGAGGGTTGATCGGGGGGTTTGGGGTTGGTAGTTTTCAAGGAAGGGCTGGAATTTCTTCGATCTTCCATCTCACATTCTTTATCTCTGTTGCACCCTTTGGGGCTAGTGTTGAACCCGTCGTTTGATACACACAACCACCCACACATACATATACACACACAAATATATAGATCGAATAGGTTTGTGTAGGGAATACTACTACTGGAGGGATGATTCGCGACGCGAGATCGTAACCATGGCAACGTTCCAAGTTAACCACGCCCACTTATTTGATTGGGACCAACCCCGAGCTACTACGAGCGTCGCGACGCCAACCAATACGATTTGGCGTCGTTAGAAGAGAGGCAGGCAGGTTGGGGGTTAGTTTCCTCCATGCGAAAAGGGTGCCAGCACCACCACCACCAAAATCTGATTTTCCTTCCTTCCTTCATTCGTTCGTTCCTTCCTTCCTATGGGGGTTTGCACCACCAGCAGCGAGATATCGGGCTTCGAATCTCCTTGGATATCACGCACCGATACTCCCTAAACGACGACAAACGACTAACCCTGTTCTATCTCAACAAACATTTCCTCTCTTATACGTGGCAAATAATATACATTTATTGTTTTTTTTTTCATCATTTCGTTATATAACGGAGTGGTGGGTTGTTGTTGTTGTTGTTGTTCTTGTCGTTGTCATCATTTGGTTAATAATCATCGTGTTTCGTATTAATTAATTGATTTATAAGTTATTACTTGTGAATCAGATAGATACGCGTGGGGGATTAATTATCAACGCAAACGTTTAACAGTTATTGTTCATTGTTTGTGAGATTGTTATGTTAATCCTGCAATTCTTCTTTACTTGTTTAAGTATTATTCAAGTTGAGATTATTCGACGGATTTATTCAGTTTTATTTATATTCTTATTCGAGTGTAATTCTTCTTCTTCTTCTACTTCTTCATCGTTCTTTTTTCGTGTGTCATAAGTTTGATTGTTCGTTAAATTTTGTTTGTTTGTGCAACGATACGAAAAGATGATGATCATCAAAATCGTTTCGTTTAATCTTTGAGAGAGACATTGATTAACATTTTTTTTTGGAATTATTCAACGAATCGAACGTGAAAATTATTTCAAATAATTCGGAACGATTATTTAATTATTTTTCGTTCGATCTCAAGTGAGATACGTGTTTGGTTTTGGTTTTTTTCTTTTTACGAAAACTGCTCTTACGAAAAAAGTGATCGAAGATAAACAACAGTGTCCTAGTGTGTTTTAAAAGTGATTGAAAACAAGTATCAAAAAAACATGGGAACATCAGTGTAACATACCATTCGAGTATTATTACCGAAAAAAGTGTAATCTGTAAATACACGGGATTGATACCACGATCACAAAGTTTCCAAGACTAGTTCAGGATTTATACATTTGGACAAAAAAAAATTAAATTTGATCAAAATGCAATCAACCTGTCAACAACAAGCCCAAGCTCATCCTGGACAAAACGGTACCTCCGCAAGTCGGACATCATTCCTCATCGAGGATATTCTCAGTCGTGGTAGCGTACCACCCCATACACATCATCAACTTCATCATCAACATCTTAGCTCGGCTCATGGTCAACAACATCAACAGTATCAGCAATTCGCCAGTTTGTTGCCCGGTTATCCGTCGGCGCCACCCACTGCTGCATTTTTTTTGGGACCACTTTTTGGTAGCGCTGGTATGGGGGTTGGTGTGGTACCTGGTGTCGGTGAACTTGCTGCCTTAAAACATTGTCGACGAAGAAAAGCACGAACGGTAAATAAAATAATAATTATCAAATGTTCGATTCAATATTCTCTTTACTGTTTCACAAATTTCAAACACATAACATTATTAATCTTCATTGATAATAATATGAACATTCATTTGAAATTTTGATTAGGTGTTTAGCGATCAACAATTAGCTGGTTTGGAAGCCAGGTTCGAAGTTCAGAGGTATTTAAGTACACCGGAAAGAGTTGAATTAGCAGCAGCGTTGCATTTATCGGAGACCCAAGTTAAGACATGGTTTCAAAACCGAAGAATGAAACATAAGAAACAATTACGAAAGTTGAACACCAATTCCAATAGTAATGGGATACAATCGTCCGGACAACAGTGTGGCACGCAATCCGGTTCGGTGACATCGCCAGCTGGTGAGTACACTTTAACAATTGATTTTCATTTGATCTTACAATTAGATCAAAATTATTACACGTTATATTAATCGAAAAGTTTTTTCATTTTTATTCTTGTTGTTGTTAAAAAAACAAAAACAAAAAACCAAACCCTACAAAATGTGATCGCAATATGGCTGAGTTTAAAATATTTCAGAAAATGTTCTTTAAATATCTATCTTAAATGCTATAAAAAGTTTGAATAAGGATTCCATTTGTTATATAGAACAAAAAATTGTTGAAAATATGCTATTGTTTATCCATGTAACCCCTTAATGTAATCTCGATTGGAATCGAAGAATAATCGAAGTATACTAACATTGATTCTATTTGATTTTCGTATATGTATTCAGGGAGTTGTGGGTTCGTGCTACGATTACGATCGATTTGCCATTTACTCGGTCAGCTTTAGAATTTTAGCGCGTGTTAAATATTCCCGTAGCCATCGTAATAATGGACCAGTATGACGATATAATGCAACCAAAATTCCACTGACAATAAATTACGCAAGTTCGGCTTAACTAACCAGACCATAACCCACCCAGGTGGTGGTGGTGGTGGTGGTGGTGCTGGGGAGGGGGGAGGGGCTTGGAGGAACTGTAATCATTAACTAGCGGTACCTAGATAATGATCGCCATCTATAGTAGAATTTCCCGCAATCGTGTATGGGCTCTAACAATGTTACTACATCCAAATTATATTATACAAGAGGAAAATTCAACGATGAAGTTACACGCGGGTGATGGTGGTGGTGGTGGTGGTGGTGATAGTAGGAACACGATGATAACCCGCGAACAAGATAGTTGGAGAAAAAGAGGGGGGTTTACGGTGTGGGGGGCAAATGGGGGGTGGGAGATGGAAGGAAGGAAGGAAGGAAGGTAGGAAGGGGGGAACGAAATGTTGGTTAAACTGATATATCAATTTGGGAATATAGCGTTGAAGTATTTCCTCGTTAGTAAGTAGAATGTTTGTGCGAAACCGTTACGCTCGTTTTGACCTTTAATGAATTAATATCGGTTTTGTTAAAAACTCTACTGAGAGAGAAAGAGAGAGAGAGATAAAGACATTTGCATTCCGTAAGAGATTAGAAAAAAAAAAAATAACAAATTCTAAATAGATCTTAAAGAATAATCACAAATGTTGGTCCTAATTTTTACGGTATATTCGCTGACACGTATGAACAATTAATTCGATTGTACGATCACAAAAATAAGAGTTACATCGTTCGCGGTTAATTAATAATAATAATAATATAATAATTTCAATTGCCAATCTAAAACAAATTCCAAATAAAATCTTAAAGAATAATCGCAAATGTTGGTCCTAGTTTTTACGATATATTCTCTCACACGTATGAACAATTTATTCGATTATGCACGATCACAAAAATAAGTAAGAGTTATACAACGTTCACGGTTTAATAATAATAATAATAATAATCATTTCAATTGCCGATCTAAAACAAATTCCAAATAAGATCTTTAAGAATGTTCACAAATGTTGGTCCTAATTTTTACGATATATTCTCTGACACGCATGAACAATTAATTCGATTATGTACCATCACAAAAATAAGAGTTACATCGTTCGCGGTTTAAATAATAATAATAATCATTTCAATTGACGATTGTGATCGGTCAATTTTTTTTTTTTCCCCGTATCAGTTGCCGAGGCTAGCCTAATGAAATTGGGTCAGGTGTATGCTGGTACACAACTCAGACGGCGGCCGGTAGGTTCTAAGTCCTCTTATCACGGTGGCGAACAATCGAGAGAATATAGGTCTGGTCGAGCACTTAGCTGATAATTGACTAATTTTCTCGAAGACCGGAATCGAGAAACGAGTAGGAGGAAAAGGGAGAATGAGTTAGTTAGTTAGTGTGTGAGTTAGTGAGTGAGAGATGGGTTTGATGGTAGAGATGATAGAGGGAAACTGGAAGAGAAGAGAAGAAGGGGGGAGGGGGAACTTCTTAAAGTATCCGGTAGCGTCTTGAAGATGTTGAAGATGAAGTGGTAGACAAGACTTGTCCTACCCCATTCCTCCCTCACTCATATACCCACTAACTCAGCCCCCCAACACATATATACCAATACAAATACATCCACGTTTCTATCCTTCTTGTTCTTCTTCTTGTTCTTACTTGGTGCCCCCTTAGCTCGCTACCAAGGAGATGCCTCCGATAACTTCGTTAGCCCTTCCTACTGAACGAGAGAAGCCATCTTGGCTAGAGGAAGACACGGAGTAACTTGAGGACTCAGAGGTTAGGACGGTGCTGATGCGGCTCTGCCTTCCGATTTTAGAATCGTGCATTGAGTGCATAAAGCCTCCTATCTCACTCTGTCATTCACTCACTTCTCTTTTAGCCCCCTCCCCTCTACAGTCTACCCTCTACCCCTACCCCCTTTTATAGCAGCGAAAAGCGACGCAGTTACCTCCCCCAATTGCTGCCACGACGACTACGCCCGAATTCAACGTTATTGCTCGGATCACGACCCATCTTCTCTTCTCTTCCTCCTCCTACTCCTCATCCTCATCCTCTTCCTCTTCCTCCCTTTTCTGTCTTCCCTCAGATTAACTCCCGTCCCGTACTCTCTTTGAAACTGTGGGATCGATCAATGATGTACTCATACATCAAACGTTCGTTGATGTTGTTATATTTAAAACGTTTCCTCTTACAGATATTTCAATACGATGATATATATGATAACTTCGATGACGATCATGAAATAAATGTCACGAATCTATATGGGAATCATGAAACATTTGTTTCTTTGCAATTATTTGTTTGATAATGAAGTTAGGTTTCATTTTGATTAAACTTTTGCATGACTTAACTTCAGTATTTGTCTTCGAATATATATATCATTAATCTTGATAATTAGAAAATACGATAATAATATTAATCGAATATTTTGTGGGATTAAATAGTAAATTTCAATTGAAATAAAATATTTACAAGTCACATATTGGTAGATTGTTGCATGAGAAAATTGAGATATAATTCGTAAGAGTGAACGGGTTTAAAATTATTAGGTCGACAACTAAGTGATTGCGGATTTTCAGTACCTGAACGATAACAAAAGGTCATCGAATAAAAAAAGTTACATTACCTAATCGAATGAAGTTATATTTTTCGGCACAAAAGAATTTGAAATATTCTTTATCACTTAGTTGCCAATCCGAATATATCCAAAATTTAGGATTAAATTAAACAATATAATAGATTTTCATAATCAAATTATTGATTTTATCGTACGACATTTTTGATTATCAACAGAAAGACCCGTGGACTTCTCATTGAGCAGCGGTGGTGTTGGTGTTGGTAATGGTGGTCGAGAATCACGAGGAAGCAGTGATGCAGCAATGGATTCCGATGATGACGAAATTGATATCCTTGGGGAAGATGAGGAACCATCACCTTCCAGGAGCGTCGGAAGTTTACACCTGCCCAAACGTAGTTCATCGACACCTTCCTTTCATCAAACGACGACGCAACATTCGCATCCCCATTCTGTTGTTACACTTTCCCATCAATCTTCGCATCAACAACAACAGCAACAACAACAACACCAGCATGCCGTTCAACAACGTCAACAGCATCGCTGAGAATTCTACGTTGATGAATTCTAACCGAGGATTAATTATTTTCAACCTGGACACACATCTATCGCTAATTCTTCCATTTCTACTTCTATTTCTACTTATTTTCAACTATCAGCTTCCTCTTCTTCTTCAACTTTTTCTTTTTCGTCTTAATTCTCGAAGAAAATTAAACAAAAACACACACACACATCATGAACTTGATAAATTTCGAGATGACGACGATGATGGTGTTGTTTTGTTACCCCTCGAGGAGGAGGGGATCATGGGGGTTTGGGGAAAAATAATATAAAAGTGAAATAATTGGTGCGAGATAATTGACGTGCTGCTATCCATCGGAATTTTTTTTTCTTACGATTATTATAATAATAATAATAATAATAATAATAGTAATAATAATAATAATAATATCTCGTCTTCGTCGTGGTTCATAACACGAAAAGGTTCAATTCTGTGCGGTGAAAAATAATGTTTTAAATATTCGGATTAAACATTTGATCATTTAAATCTACGAATGCTGCGAATCCATGAGTTTTGAGAGAAAGTTCACTTAAAACAAAAAAAAAATGATCGATCATTTAGGGATTTAATATCACACGGAATATAGAATTAAATTAAACGACAATTTATTAATAAACAAGGGGAAAAATGATTAATAAACAAACTCTAGTGAAAGATATGAGGATAAGAAAATAAATGAATGAATGAATATGAATGAACGAATGAATGTGAAATAAATAATATTAAATAAAATATTAAAAAATATCAAATTAATGAGAACAAATCAATTTGTGCCATGTCCGGAAAAGGGGAGGGATTTTTCTTCTAAAAAACAAAAAATAAAAAAGAAAGAAAATGTGTGTTCGAGAAGAAAGGGATGGGATTGTTCGTGACAAACGGGGGGAGGGGGTGTAGGGTTCTGTTTTTTTTTTTTTCAGTCGGAAGATGATTTTTCCATCGGTGGAAATTGAATGAAAACGCTGCTAAAAAAAAAAGAAAATCACTCGCCGATATCGAACTCGAGCGACACTTTTTTTTAAATTGGCAAAGTGGAAGTAACGAAAGAAAAGAAAAGAAAAGAAAGTAAAAAAAAAAAGGGAAAATAAAAAGAACAAAAAAACACACACACACACACACACACACAACAAGCTAGTCCTCCTCTCGCGTCACTTTTTATAGCGAAGTGTAAAGTTAGCCTGCGGTTATCGTTGGAATTAAAAAATGTCGTACTATGACGCCGAGCATGTGTCTCTTCCTTCATTTAATCAAATACCCAATCGTTTGACACTTTTTTAAGTCAAGTAGTATACATATATATATATAGTATTTGTTTTATGATTCTCGATACTTTAACTGCAATATAATTTGAATTATTCTAACTTCCTCCCTCCCCCCCGACCCATTCCTAACCCCAATTGACATTTCACGATGTCCCAAAGAAAAAAAGGGAACATTTAAGAAACCACACTAATTGCCTGACATTTTCTACAACGTTCGAGACATTTTCCATGGACCCCCTTTAACGATTACAAAGGAAACGTTAAATGACCGAAACGTTCACCAACCCTTCCCCCATAGCCCCTGAACCGTGGTTTCATTAGAAAAGTATCAAACTTAAAATAATAAATGATAATGTTTAAATGAATAAGACGAGAATAGTACGATGTATGTTTTAATAATCATAAAGGTAAGTTTTCATGCTCGGTGTTTTACCAGCTGGACAAAATTCGACCTCGTAACAATAATCGTTGTCGTTGAAATAAAACAGAAAAAAAAATAACAGAACGAGTGAGTTAGCGTGTCATGGTCAAAGGAACAACAGTTACTTTATTTTAAAATTTTATTGGTAATCTAATTTATAAAGGATTCTATAATGGTGATCATAATGATTCGGATTCTTCGAAACCGAAAACGAAGAAAATTCGTGCAACGTTTAAGATCAAATTGTTCGAAACAATCATATCTTTAGCATAATACCTGATGTTATCGATCAGGATTATGAAAATAATAATGACAAAATCATAGTCAAAGGAACAACAGTTACCTTCTCTCAAGATTCAATTAGTAATCTAATTTATACAAAGGATTCTATGATCATGATAGATGATTGATAAAAAGACACCACTTCTTCGAAACCGAAAACGAAGAAAATTCTTACAACATTTAAGATCAAATTATTCGAAACAATCATATCTTTAGCATAATACTATCGATTAGAAACTTATCGATCAGAATCATGAAAATAATAATGACAATCATCGATATGAGAAAATCTTGTTGCTACCTGTTGCTACTAGAGCCAACATTAGATTCGGTTAGGTGAACCTGACTAGGAAAAAGATGTGGTAGGTAGGTAGATAAGGGGGGTGGGGTTGGGTGGGGTAGGGTGTCCTGTCACGTAGTGTGGTAGTAGAGATAGGACGAGCCGTTGGTTGTAAGAAGAGGACGAGAATATAGGCGGAGCCTGTGGGATACGCCGTGCTTCCAGTTCGGCTGAATCCTAATACCCAGATAATGGGAAGTAATTGCGAGGGATCAGAGCAAGCAGAGCTACTCAGTCTCTCTCTCTCTCTCACTCTCTCACTCTCTTATTCACTCACTCACTCACTCACTCTCTCTCTTGGTTTAGGGTTCTCTGTGTGTATAGAGTAATGAAGTAAGCGAGAGAGAGAGAGAGAAGGGGTGGTTGGGGTGGTTGAGTGAGTGAGTGAGAGAGAAAAGGGGTAGTTGGGGTAGTTATATAAGAGAGAGAGAGAAGGATACTAGCACTATAGACTACTCCTTTCCACCCCTGACGTTTACCCTCGACCCTTCATCCCAATGGGCCCACGACAAACGTACCAAGTGGAGGATGATAGAACAAGGTTTGGGTAGATATAGATAGAGAGGAATGAAGAGGAACGTAATCGTATTATCGGACGAAATCACGAAGCACGTTCTCGAATACACTTTGGGACGATGATACGTCATTCTTGAGATTTTCTGCATTAGGTTCTGTACTTTACGGAACACACACACACACACACATACACTCTCTCTGTCTCAACGTGATCTTTGTGGTCGACTTTTTCTTATTTAATTTGTTTGAAATTTAACCACAAGCATTTGTAATTAAATCCGAGACAATTAATATGTTGTTTAAATTGTTTGAAAAAGAAAAAAAAAGGAATAGAAAATGCAAGAGAAATAATCAAGAAGTCTCTTAATTGATAAAAAACATTTGTAGAAATAGTTTTTATGTTAATTAGAATTGGGATAGTTTAATCGTTCAAAGAAATATAAAATTAATCATTATATTTTAATTTGTTCTCGCGAAAATGTGATTAACCAAAATCAAAGCATATTAAAAAGGGTAGTAGTACTAATAGTAGTATTATTATCGTAAAAATGTGTTATTAGCGTTCGTGTATGATATTATATCGGGAACGATGTTGAATAAGAGGAGGAAACAAATAACGAACGTATTACAGAATTCGTTATTAATCATTTTATTTTTGTCTGGGGTTGTATTACTTCAATGTTTTTTTTTTTAAATATATTCACCAAAGCGCGTGCCGCTAGGAGAATATGAAAAGAGAATGTAAAAAAAACAAAACAAAAAAGAAAAGAAAAGAAAATATAAAACAGAATAATGATGAAAGAGAGAGAGAGAGAGAGAGACAACAGGGGATGGGGGGGTTGGCTGGTTACCTTAGCAGGTAGCCTGCAAATTAATAAGATCACGGGTGCCATTTATGACGTTTATTACATTCCGTTAAGACGTCTATTATTACGATACGTAAATAAAGGGTAAAGGATAGGCGGATTGAAGTGAGATAGAAAAAGAGAATGAGGGAGAGAAGAAGAATTGTTGAACGGGGGACGTGTCCTCCCCCAAGAGTAGAAGCGACGAAGCGGAATGCGGCGAAAATAATGAAATAAAAGACAATGAAGTGGCAGGTACAATAGCCAATACTAGGTTGGGGGGATGAACGAGGCCTTACGCGGCGGAGGCCTTCGACCAGGGTGCCAATGACGAACGGTTGCCAACCAGTGTGGGTGGTTGGTTGCTTTTATGTGTATGTACGTGTTGAGGGTTGGGATAGATGAAGTATAGAGGAACAGTAGGAGGAGGAGGAGGAGGAGGAGGAGGAGGAAGAGGGTTGCGCGCGCGCGAACACGCACCCTCTACCAAAGAGATCAAGAGAGAGGGATGAGAGGGTGGTGGTGTGAGAAGGAGGGGAAGCTGGACATTGAGAAGGGAAGGTACGGGTGTGGGAGGGGGTTGAGGCGGGGTAGTTGGGTCGAGCGGACTAAATGCAGTGGGCGTGTTCCCATTACTTTCATTATTTTCCGTCGGAGGGGTTCGGGTACCGATATGCGTGGCTCTAGATACGTGTAATGCATTCACCTACGAGTTTAACCTACCCCCCCTTCCCCCTTCCCACCCCCTTTTGTGACTCGTATAGGTGACGACTACTATATCTTC
Source organism: Polistes canadensis (assembly GCF_001313835.1). NCBI lineage: Eukaryota > Metazoa > Arthropoda > Insecta > Hymenoptera > Vespidae > Polistes > Polistes canadensis. The sequence goes on along the minus strand of NW_014569689.1, from coordinate 53,707 downwards.
TCTCTTACGCACACACACACATACATACACTCTGTTCAGCATCCCTCTCTTTTACTGTTCTCTCTCACTTTCACCCCTTCGTGTCGCTTTTCGACGTCACCTCTAGCCCCCCCCCACCTCCATTCATCCTCTACCTCACCTCATCTCATCCTCATCTTCATCCTCATACTCCTGTTCCTCTTCTCTGTATAGTCCGTAGATAAAACGTCGAGTAGCGGCGCGTACATCACACGAGAAGATCGAAAAGGGGGGCCCCGAATATTAAACGTACGGACACAACCAAAGACGACGACGACGACGAGCGTCGAACGTTGAACAGCACCATAATTATATCAAACGAAATTACTCTCTCACGCATTCTCTATCTATCTATCTATATATTTTTATCTTTATCATGTTCCTATCTTCATCGTCATCACTCTTTTTCCCCATATAAGAACACAAATATCGGGGGTGTAAGTATAATATACGCGCGCGGGGGTGTGTATGTGTGTGTGTCTGTGTGTTCATGTGCTTCTTTGTTGCTTCTCGCTTTGTTAAATGGCGCGTAAGCTGAGTAACGAACCATATGGTACCAACCGGTGTATCGCTTTAAGGGATCACTTACGTTTGATCCTTGATTTTAGAGATCACTCGATAGATTATTACAGTCTTTATGTTTCTTTTTGATGTTATACTTTCTTTTCTTTCGGCGCGTTTTGGAAACGTAAATTTAGTTAAATGCGACCGAAAAATCGACACCACGAAGTTGTCGATATTTAAAATGCGCGGGAAAATTGAAATTATTTTTGAGGTTATATTCGTTTTGGTATACGTTAAAGAAGTATAACTTCTTACTTGCATACATAAGTACACATATCAGTTTTTTTTTCAATATCTATTATTTACTGTCGAGAGGTTGTTCTTATCGTCTTTGAACGATTTAGGTTAACACAGTTTTTTTTCGGTTTCCTATATGATTTTTTCTGATAAACGCAATTATAAACGTAATTATTTTGTTTTATAATTTAATACACAACCACTTTTCATATTCAAACGGATAGATTAAAATAATCGATCGTTTATGATAGAAAATATAATTCTTTCCAATTTGAAAAAACGGACAATGCGAATTTTTTCATTCGATTCTGATTCGCGAATAATAAAACACGCGAGCGACAGGGTTAATTCGAGAGTGAGATACGAGTGTGATGTAAATGGAAGTTGGGAAAGGGGATGGGATCGGTGGTGGGGGGTGGGGTGGAGGGTTTTGAAATGGTAGTAGTATGGTATAACGTTCTTCCCGCGAATCGAAATGTCAAGCTAAAGAGCGGTAAAGAGGCTCAAGCGCATCGTGTTCTATGAACAGAGTTAGGCCGTTAGGCTAACAAGCTGTCAAGACGTCGGCGCGTGTCAATCCACAGCTCTGCGACCAACCAACCAACCCAACCCAACCTAACCCTCCAGATAAATCCACCCTGGAGTACTCTTCCATCCTGAGAAAATCCTACCGAATCTTCTATACATACATTCTAACTTTAAATATTATTCAACTGTTACAACAACAAAACAAAAAGAAACTACTGTATGTGTATTTTGGAAACATCATTCAATTCAACTTTAACAATTTTGATTATGATCCAAAATATGAGCGTGAAAGTTAGGTGTATACAACGATGAACCGTTTGATTAAAAAATTAGGAAAGATCATTTGATACGTTGAATTATAAATTGAATTAAATCGATCATTAAAATTATTTCTAATATTTGATATGATTTCAATTGAGCAACTTTTTGGGACAATAATCGTGTGTGAGATTTGTAGAAGATAAAGAAACAAAATGTAGATAAATATTTAGAAAGTATGAGTAAGAATCGGAGAATCCAATGGAGTGAAGTTAGCTTGAGAAAGGATTCGGAATTGGGAATCTCCGAGGTTTGGGTCTTTGATAGAAATTGAGAGAACGGGAAAGGCAAGTTGGTTGGTTGGTTGGTTGGTAGTGGCATAGGCGACGGCATTACTGCCCACGTGCCGTTTAACTTGATCACCCTGGCCAATCTGGCCTCGTTTCAACCTCCGGTTACTACGACGCTTCCGCTAACAAATAACATTGTCGACGACCCTGCGGGGGCGTTTTGATTTGATTTGCACACCCTGAAAGCCGGCCTGCCTGCTTGCTTGCTTGCCTGCCTACCCCCTAAAGGGGTGGTGAGAATCAAGTCAGAGGAAGACAGAGAATACCAATATTATATATACACCAAAGAAAGATAGATAAAGAATATTCAACAAACGACAAGGAAACAAAATAATTCTTACAAAACGATTCTACGATAAAAATTATTCATAAATATTCTCACGATTGGGGTTTCATTGATCAAACGAAATTTGATTGGACGATTTAAAAAAAAAAGAATGAAATCTTACAAATGGAAACAAAAGAAAAATGATATTTCATTTTTAACTGCATACTCTTTCTTATCGTTTCACACATCGCTAAGGGTCTGAAGTATTTATAGATTTTTATTCGAATCCCTTAAACATTTGAATTGATGAACATTTTGGCATCATTAAAACGTTGCACATATTATTCTTATCAACGAATACACAATTAAACGTAATCGTTCTAAACTTAATAATATTTTTTATTGGTGAAAAGAATAATAGGATAGGTTAAGAAATCTACTACCAAAGATTCAAAAGCGCTTAAATAAATAATTTTTAAGTATGAAATCACGATTCTAAAGAAGTTTTCACAGGTCAAACAAAACAAATATAAAGATAATAGTAGCAGCGTTGCAAGTGTACGTGCTGGTACGGGGTTTGGGAGGCCTGATTAGTCCTGTTATTTAGTTAGGTACGCAAAGAAGTGTCCCCACACCCCCTAAGAGTTTACAAAGTTGTTCGGGTACTACTAGAAAAAGTGGATTTGTGGGTGGGAGAGTAGAAGATTGTAAGAAAAATAAGAGGACGGGGGGTTGGCACTGGTACGTAAACTCTGTGAACAGGGAGATTCGTATCTACACGACGTGTTTAAAAATAATTACCGAGAAAGATTCGCCGATAGTCACGGAGTCGGCCACTTATATACGCCATGGTACTTCTCATCTGGGCCCCTCGAGTGCTTGGTCCTCGTTTCGCGCGATATAAAAAGCGGCCTCGACTCTTCCACTTTGTTTTTTTTTTTTTTTTTTTCTTACTCTCGCTAACCCTCTCCAACCCACCCTCCATTTTACCTTCGTCTTGCTATCCACCCCCGACACCCCCGTTTCAGAACCCTTTCTAACCTTTCCCACACCCCCTCCCCTGTAGTTGTTCTCACTTTCTCTTATTCTTATTCTTCTTCTTCTTCATCATCATCATCTTCTTCCTAACCTGGGGGGCGGGAAAGGGTTGGAAGGGGGTTAACACCACCACCAACACCACCACCAACTCTTCTTCTTCCGGCCAGCACAATTACGAGTGGTACTCACCTTTCAACCACTCTATCACGACGTTTAAAGAGAAGTAGTAAAGACTAAAGGTCCCCCCGTCCCCCTACCCCTCACCCCTACTCCTATGCCTTTTATTTTTTATGAAGGGCTTTGCTGTGCTACACACAATCAAAAGGAGTGAGTTGTTTCTCGATGACAATGTACAATAACTGGCGACCCGACGTAACCTCTTCCTTCCTAACCCCCTCCCCCCTCCTCTCGCACCACCCACTCGTTCTCCTCCTCTTCCTCGTCTTTATTCTTGAACCAGGTACAAGAGTATCTTACACCCTTTATGGTTTTACGTTCATCGTTGTGTTAAGCTCGAAACTTTTCAACCCTCGTTTTCAGGTTAAGCTCAAAACTTTTCAACCCATCTCAACGTAGGCTCAAAACTTTTTTCAACGACCCTCTCGCAGTGTGGTGTTCAGTGTTGATCGTGTGTTAGGCTCAGAACTTTTCGATATTCACCAGGTTAGGTTCAGAACTTTTCAACCCTTCTCAATGTAGATTCAAAATTTTTCAGAAGAAAAGTTTTTACCGGCGGCACACGGATTGGAATCCTAATCTGATCTCCTAAAATTGTGGTAAAGTGTTGAAAAAGAAAAAAAAATATATATATATATCAAGTAGAAGCTGTGTAAGGTAAAAACAAATAAAAAGAAATTGATTATTAATTTTCTTCAGTTTTTTTTTTACTCATTAATTTATTTATAATATTTGTTTTTTTTTCTTTCTCTTAATTTTTTCCATGCATCTCTCTTTCGCATACCCATGATGAGAAAAATTATGGCTTCGATCTGAGTGACGACGAGAGGAGCAGGAGGAAGAGGGGGTGTGGGGAGGGGATTTATTTATGCAGACGATAAATAGAGAAAAAAAGCTTTTCGATTAAATAACTTCTCCATATTTATAATATTTATATTTTGTTTACATATATATTCCTATATATATATACACACATACATACATACATACATACATATATATATATACGTATATATATATATATATATATATAATTATAAGAAGAATATTTGTAGTAGGCAAAACACGGTATTCCTCTAGTAACAAAACATCATTTTTTTTGTTTCGTTATAACGAAATAATAAATTTAACATTTAATAGAAAAAAAGGCTATAAGGACGTTTAAGATACAATGAAAAAAAAAGTTTTTTTTTTTAGGTCCAAAAATCGTTTAGGCTAAAAAAAAAAAAACCTTGATGGTGGTCTTTTTGTTTCATTATTTGTTTTTTTTTTTTTTTTAAACGTTCACAAGCAAGATTACTATCATCAGCCCTTCAACGTTACATATAATATAGGATTAGTCTTCTCATGTGGTCTTGCGGATAATTTCTATTCAATTTCACCCCATAGATAACCTCCTTCCTTCCTTCCTTCATTATTTCCTACCATCCACCCTCCACCCCCCACTGCACTTTTTCACCCTTCCTGACACTCTTCACATACACATTACTAAATTCTTACAAATTTTCTATCATTTTAAATTACATCGTGTCAACCAACCAACCCCTTTGTTTTGTTTTCATCATTTTAATTACATTCACATTTATATAATCCGCATATTTTATTCGCTAGGCTCTTTTTTTTTTCTATTTTTTCTTTTTTCTCTTAATCATTCCGATTTTTAATACTGAATGTGTGGTTTTATCATACGCGTTTACATTTATATACGATCGACACTGACAATTGAAAATTATTAAAAAATAAACATCCCTTTTTTATAGATGCATCATCATCATCATCATCATCATCATCGTCATTATTATTTTATTATTATTATTAGTATTATTATTATCGTCATTATTGCGTATTAATATATTGTGCAGAAATATTTTTGTTATTAGTTAACCTTTGTGTGTTGTTGCTTTCTTTTTTTATAATAATTATATATTAATTATTATTGTAGTTTATAATGTTTTTTTTTTTTTTCACAGAGATGTTTTACACATTTTTGAAGGGTTTGAAACTTGCTAAAACTACTTAGGCATTTTGTTTATGATAATATACGACAATAAATAATATTCTTAAGTTAGGGTTGTTTCAGAGAAAACGTTTAAATGTTTTAAGAATTATACTTTTCTTTTCTTTTTTTTTTTCTTCTTCTTCTTCCTAATCGTGCTAATTATTATTATTATTGTTATTATTATTATTATTATTATTATTATTATTAATAGCTTCTTTATTTTTTTATTCGTTCGTTTAAATACATTCAATTACTACTTCGTGCATGCATATTTGTTTATTTTCTTTTTTTTTTTTCTTTTTTTTTCTTTTTTGGTTTTCCTTACTTTTGTTATACTTTTTCTTCTACTAATTGCAGAAAATAATAACAAGAACGAGTTACGAAAATCGTATTAGAAATTTGTCACAAATTAAAATTTTAGTTTAAGATTAAGCTGACCACAAGGGGTGATGGGGTTTGTTATTTAATTTAAACAAATTTATAATTTACGTAAGAACGATTTGAGATCACTTTTAAAATATTTCAAACGTTACACAATATATATATTTATATATTATATATATAATATTATTCATTTTATATATCCGAGTAAAATTTGAATGA